>NC_067492.1:50535442-50835442 GCF_947179515.1 Apodemus sylvaticus | reverse complement strand
GAAATGAGCATAGGGGTCAGCCTCAGGCCCCCAGATGCTCACAGCAAGCAGCTTATGGGGCCATGAAGCTTCTGCCAAGCCAGGGAAATCCATTTCTGAACTTATCAGAGCAACCCCAGGAAGTGCAGGACTGGATCTCAGTTCAACCATCTATATAGTGCTAACTCCAGAAATTGGAGTTCAGACACCTGCCTACATGAGTTTTGGAGACCTTACCTCCAGGAACATAGGAATTACTTTTAGGCAGAAGTAGTAGTATTATAAAATGATTACAAATCTATCCAGGAGTTATAGATAATGATTATTCAGGAGAAATTAGAATTATTTCTGCTTTTCCCCATGGTATTATAACTGTACCTGCAAATAAAAGAATTGCTCAACTTGTTTTAGTTCCCTTGCATCCACTACCTTCTAAATTTGTTAAGAGTGCGAGAGGACAAGATGGCTTTGGCTCATCAGATGTGTACAGGGTTCAATCTATTTCTAATAGGAGACCTAACCTTAAATTATTGATTGAAAGAAAAAGTTTTGAAGGACTAATAGATACTGGAGCTGATGTAACAATTATAAGAGGACAAGACTGACTGTCAGCTTGGCCTTTATCAGATACATTCACTCACCTCCAAGAATTGGTTATTCTAATAACTCAAAACAGAGCTCTAAATTTTTAACCTGGAAATATAAGGAAGGCAATTCAGGGCAAATTCAACCTTATGTTATGCTACATTTGCCTGTTACTCTCTGGGGAAGAGATCTGCCACAGCTGGGTCTTATGATGTGCAGTCCTAATGAAGGGGTAACTAGACAAATGCTAAGGCAAGGAGTTTTACCTGGTCAAGGGCTGGGAAAAGATGGACAAGGCATTAGGACATTTGAAAGGCCTAAGTCTCACTCTAACACTAGAGGCTTGGGGTATTTTCCATAGTGGCCACTGTCTTGCCTGCATCCCATTCTGGTAAAATTCGATGGTTTAATAATGTTCCAGTATGTGTTGATCAGAGGTCTTTATCTAAAGAAAGAATAGAAGCTGCCTCATTGCTTGTGCAAGAGCAATTAGAGGCAGCACATATAATAGACTCCCAGTCACCTTGGAACTCTCCAATATTTGTTATTAGGAAAAAGTCTGGTAAATGCCAATCGTTTCAAGATCTAAGAAAAGTTAATGAAACCATTGGACCTATGGGTGCTTTACAACCTGGGTTTCCATCACCAGTAGCCATTCCTAAAGGATATTATAAAATAGTAGTAAACTTGAAAGATTGTTTCTTTACCATTCCTTTGCATCCTGAGGATTGTGAAAGATTTGCTTTCATTATTCCTTTTACTAATTTTAAAGAGCCAATGAAAAGGTATCAATGGGTAGTTCTTCCTCGAGGCATGGCTAACAGTCCTACATTATGTCAAAAATTTGTGGCACAAGCCATTCAGCCTATAAGACAGCAATGGCCAATAATATATATATTATACATTACATGGATGATATCCTATTATCAGGAAAAGATCCTCAGGACTTGCTTTTGTGTTATAGAGATTTACAACAGTCACTAGCTGATAAAAGATAACAAATAGCTCCAGAAAAAATGAAAACTCAAGATCCTTATAATGATTTAGGTTTTAGGCTTACAGATGAAGCTGTTTTCCTCAGAAAATAATCATTCATAGGGACAATTAAAACTCTTTAAATGATTTTCAAAAGCTGTTAGGTGGTATCAATTGGCTTCATCCTTATTTAAAGCTTACTACAGGAAAATTGAAACCCTTATTTGATATTATTAAGGGGAGTGCTGATCTTACCTCTCCTCAGTTTTTAGCTTCAGAAGGTTTATTGGCCTTACAATAAGTAGAGAGAACTATTGAAAAACAATTTGTTACATATATAGATTATTCTTTGCTTTTACATTTGCTGATTTTTTGCATATATACTTTTTTTAATTCGGTATATTTTTTATTTACATTTCAAATGATTTCCCCTTTCCTAGCCCACCCCACTCCCAAAAAGTCCTGTAAGCCCCTTTCTCTCCCCCTGTCCTCCCACCCACCCCTTCCCACTTCCCCGTTGTGGTTTTGCTGAATACTGCTTCATTGAGTCTTTCCAGAACAAGGGGCCACTCTACATTTGCTGATTTTTAATACGACTCATATGCCTACAGGACTATTATGGCAAAAATCTCCTCTTGTGTGGATACACTCAAGAATATCTCCTAAATGCAATATCTTGCCATATTATGAGGCAGTAGCTCATATGAGGATGCTTGGAAGGAAGCAGGCACTGATTTATTTTGGCAAAGAACCAGATATCATTCTTCAGGTTTTTAATGTGGATCAAAATAATTGGTTAAAGCAGCATAGTACGGTTGCTTGCTCAAATAGGATTTGAAGGCATTATAGATAATCATAATCCTCAAGATAGGCTTATAAAAATTTTAAATGTATGTAGGGTTATATTTCCTAATATGACATCTTTACAACCTCTACATAATATTCTTTTAATATTTACTGATGGCTCCTCTAAATGACGTGCAGGATATCTTAAAGATAATCAACAGGTGGTTATAGATGCTCCTGGGCTTTCTGCTCAGCTAGCAGAAATTACAGCAATATTAAATGTTTTTCAGTCTGTGCATGATACTTTTAATCTTTTTGCTGATAGTTTATATGTTGCTTAGTCACTTTCTTTGTTAGAAACTTGTGGTACATTTCATTTCAATACGCCAGCTGAATCTCTGTTTTCACATTTGCAAAATATCATTCTTGCTAGAAAAAAGTCATTTTTATACTGGTCATATAAGTGCTCATTTTGATTTTCCTGGACCTTTAGCTGTAGGCAATGATTACATTGTCAGAGCTTTAATAGAAGAAGTTTTAGTTTCAGATCCTATTGTTTTGGCTAAATGTGATCATAATAAGATCACAAAGGAGAAGGCTAGAATGATTGTAAAACAATGCCCTGACTTATCTCCAGTTCCTCATTTAGAGGTTAATCCAGGAGGCCTCCTGCCCAATCATATTTGGCAGATGGATATAACTCATTATTCAGAATTTGGAAAATTAAAATACATACATGTCTGTATTGACACTCATTCAAGATTCATTTTTGTTTCTCTACATACAGGAGAAGCTTCTAGAAATGTGATTGATCATTGCTTACAAGCTTTTACTGCTATGGGATTGCCTAAAATCATCAAGGCAGATAATGGGCCTGCTTATACTGGAAACAACTTTATACAATTTTGTAAGGAATTTGGAATTGAATATAAAACTGGAATTCCTTATAATCCAGTGTGACAGGGAATTGTTGAATGTGTGCATTGTACTCTGAAAAATTGGCTTTTAAAAACAAAAAAAGGGAGAGTTATACCCTCTGAGGTCACCAAAAGCACATCTTGCTTTTATCTTATTTGTTTTAAATTTTTTACAGACTGGTGTTAAAGGTTAGTCTGCAACAGATTACCACTGAATCCAATCACTTCAGGCTCATATGCAGTGGTGAAATGGCGAGACCCTCTAACTAATACATGGAATGTTCCCGACCCTGTTTTAATATGGGGATGAGGTTCTGTACGTGTTTTTTCACAGAAAGAAAATGGAGCTCTATGGCTGCCAGAAAGATTGGTTTGTCAAGTGGACACGGATCCTGAGCCTTCTAATGATGATGATACCAATGCTGAAGACAGCTCAGAATCCTTATCAGTCAGCTGAGTGTAGTCTCTACTCTTACTAGAGAGCAGGTGTTTTGTATTAGTTCTCAAAGCCACCCTCCTTACACCTGGTGCCTGATCTTGTTTTTGATCTTTGTCATCTTTCAGCAGGTTTAGACACTTGGCTTATACCTAAACAATTACCTCATGGAGGTTTGTTCATCTGAGAGTGATGAAAAAGAGTCCTGCTCCCCCAAACCTTGCTCACATAAAGGTTTAATTGGAAATGTTGTATGTGAACATCCAGTGCTCAGAGACAATCCATGCACTTGTTCTTTTTATATGTGTCCTCAGGATGTCAGGATTATATCCCAGGCTCATAGTTGTGGAGGTGCAGAAGATTTTTTTCTGTACTGCTTGGGGATGTGAGACCACAGGAAATGTTTATTGGAAACCCCAAAGAGATTTCATTATAGTAGCTAGGAAATCAACAGATCCTGGCCTGTCTAGTTCTAGTTACAAAGGCAATCAACATTATTTTTGTCATGGTTTTAGTCATGCCAAAGTCGGGCTGTCTGGATCCTGGATCTTGTGTTAGTTTTCTCTGCAGTCCTATTGTAGTGAAATTCACTGAGTCTGGAAAAATGGTTAGAGAATATTGGATTAAAGGAAGGACATGGGGACTTCTACATTATAAGGAAGATTATGATGATGGACTACTTTTTACCATTTAGCTTAAAATTGCACCTATGCCTTTTTCAATAGGACATAATAAGATCATAAATAAGCCCCAAAAGAGTAACAATACATTTAAAAAGAAGTGTAGTGTTAATAGGAATAGAAGTAATATTGCTTCCTTATTTTCTTCTCCAGTATATGGTATTCATGATAGTTTTACAGTTGCGACCACTACTTGTTCTACATTTGCTATCCCCTTACATAATTAATGGAGGGCATGTTTCAGATACTTAATGATACTTATCCTATTATCACTCACTTTTGTTGGCTTTGCTTTGGTATAGCTCCTCCTTATTATGAAGGTATTGCTTTATTATCTAGCAATATTTCTTATTCTAATAGTTCTTCTGATTGTCGATGGAATCAGAAATCTGGCATGGGTATTTCTCTACATGAAGTTTCTGGATTAGGTACTTGCATAGGGAAGATTTATAAAGGTAAAAGACAGAGCTCAAGCAATCAAATGCTTATTGTTTCCACCTCTTGGTCTTATTCCTCCAAAAGAGGGATGGTGGGTTTGCCCCACAGGTCTTACTCCCTGAATTCATATACCAGTGTCTAATAGCTCCAAAGATTTTTGTGTGTTGGTTCAGCTTATTCCTAGAGTCATTTATCATCCTTATGATAAGGTCTTACATCATAGGGATGGAGACTTCTCTCACTCCAAGAGAGAACTTGCTACAGCACTATTTCAGTACTGATGGGCCTTAGTGGGGGAGGCACAGCTACAGGTGCTTCTGCCCTAGTTTTGCAAGGAAAAAATTATGAGCTTCTTAGAACAGCAATAGATCCAGATATAGAAAGGATAGAAACTTCTATTTCTTATTTGTAAGAGTCCCTAACATCCTTGTCTGAGGTAGTTCTTCAGAACAAAAGGAGATTTAATCTTTTATTCCTTCAGCAGGGAAGATTCTTCAAAGAATGTTGCTTTTGCATTGATATTCAGGAGTAATAAAGGATTCTATGGCTAAAGTTCAAGAAGGACTCGCAAAAAGGAAAAGAGAAAGAGAACAGAATCAGGGATGGTTTGAATCTTGGCTTTCCACGTCTCCATGGCTTACAACTTTAATTTCTACATTGCTTGGACCATTAATTATAATTTTGTTGCTTTTAATTTTTGGACCTTCTATTTTAAACAGGTTGGTTGCTTTCATACAAGATCGCTTTCAGCAAGCTCAGCTATTCACAGTGGCAGCTGTCCATCGTTACGGAGAGATGCATTAAGTGCATTGCAGCATGCAGCTTTGAGATGTCTTTCATGGCTTGCTCTGTATGGGAAAGAGTGTACTATAAAAGATCAGATAGTCAGGTAAGAGTGTTCTTGATCTCCTATTAATCTAAGACAGAGACAAACACTGAAAAGCTGTGTTTGTTTTCCAGGATGGGTAAGAAGGAGTAATATGGACACTAAGTCAGACATGGCCGTCTGGCTACTCTATACCCTACACTGGATTATGGAAAACGAATCTTTTGCCCCTGTCCAACAACATACTGCTTGTCTTTAACAAAACAAATAAGGGGTGATTGTAGCCTTCTCAGCTTTGAGTAGGCCTTCTCCAGCCCTGAAAAGGCTGAGCAGTTTTCCAAGCCTTGAGCAGGCTAAGCAGACCTTGAACATTCGCCATGACAGGTCTTATCAACCTGGACAGAAACATCTGTCTTGCCTGCAGTTGCAAATTCCCATGGGAACTTTGATGTTTTGGCTGCCTGTGATGCTGACCTTGCTGCTACATCTTGCATCAACTGAAGAAGGGGATGGGTTTTGTGTTTTTTCCTTTTAAACCCAAAGCTTATTATTAAACTTAGAGCCTTGATCAGAACTTTGTCTTGGTTTCATTCTTCTCTCTCTCCTCTACCTTATTTCCAGTCTCTCTTTCAGATAAACCCAGTTTGCCTGTGGCTGATGGACAGCTTACATATACCCACCTAAAACTGGAGAAAACAAATTATTATTATTATCATCATTATTACTTATGTAGTTGGTAACGTCTTTTCGCAGTTCCCCTTATCTATCTGATGGAGAGTCTCTTGATTGACTTTGACTCCAGATGGGCCATCTTGAGCTGAGCTGTTAGCTGTTGACTTGACATTCATGGGTTTTTCCTCTGCCATGCCATATTCTATTAATAGGAGAAAATGGGTGGAGTGGAGTCACTGGTGCCACATTCTATTCAGATGCCGCTTGTGCTTTGGGAAGAGGAGGAAGCCAAGAAGGAAAGGAAGAGGTGCAGCCTGTGGTCTTTGACTCCACCAGACTGTGGATCTATAAATTTCTCTAGGCTGTAGGCCCAAGTGAGACTGATGTTTTGCAGGTCCACAGAGGATGAGCGTCCCTCAACGAAAACACGGATGTCAAGTGTATTCAGACACGAGCGATGACTACCTTCTCTGTTGTTTCGGAATTAGGAAATGAGGACTCCAAAGCGGGGGTGGGCGCAGCAGTGGAAAAGTCAATATAACTGTCACGGAGGTTGTGTTTTACCCTCTGCCAACCTCAACTCACTGATGCACAGGCTACACATGTTTAGAATTAGCAAGTAATGTTTTAGCCTCCATTTCCTAATCTCCCATCCCCCACTCGTACAGCGTTGTTGCTTATTCAGAATGGAGTCCCTCATCCCTCCATCCAGGTGGGACCAGCTCCCTCTCAACTATCCCTGCAGCTGTGTGTGTGTCTCACCCACGGAGCTCCCTTTAGGTTCCTGGTTTATTTTCACACCTGCAGCCCTTCCAGATCCTGCGACCCAAGTCTGCAGCAAGAGAGCCCTGCTGGGGAGGCGAGAGGGGGCAGGTTTTGCCTACAAAAATGAAACTGTGGCCGTGAGACCAACCTAATCCAACATCCACATTCACTCCTTTCTTTTTTTAACTGATATGCCCAAGTTCTAATGCCTTCATTTCCCCTCCGTTTGCAATAGCAAAGCCTCCTTGACCAGAAAAATAAATGTGCAATTGGCAGGAGCTGAATAGAGGTCTGCTTAAATGATTTTTAATTTATGTTAAAATGCTAAGAGCAGTTTTCCAGGTCCCCATTGAATACCTCACAGAATGAAGTTTTTCAAAGCCTACCTTTATAAATGGAGCTAAAAGATTTAAAAAAAAAAAACATTCACTTTAGTTTTAGCTACTCCAACTGTATCTTTCATTCCTGTCTGACTGAGATCAAGCAGTTGGTTAGGCGTGTCAGAACTCCAGTCTGGAAGACAGATATACCTGTCTCCTAATCGTAAGCCTGAGGTTTCCATTTACTCTTGACATCTCTTTTTTTCTCATTATAGGATGCACAGTGACCCAGATGTGAAGAATGTCTATGACTGTGCTTGCATGTGTATATGTGTGCATGTGTGTATGTGTGCATGTGTGTATGTGTGCATGTGTGTGTGTGTGTGCATGTGTGTATGTGTGCATGTGTGTATGTGTGCGTGTGTGTATGTGTGCATGTGTGCATGTGTGCATGTATGTATGTGTGCATGTGTGTATGTGTGCAGTGTGTATGTGTGCATGTGTGTATGTGTGCATGTGTGTATGTGTGCAGGTGTGTATGTGTGCGTGTGTGTATGTGTGCATGTGTGTATGTGTGCATGTGTTTGTGGGTTTACAGGTATCTGTGTTGTTCTTGGTGTGTGTACATGTATGTATGCATTACTGTCACTGTGTGAGTTCCCTTATGTTTTGAGGCACAGTCTCTCAGTCTGGAGATGACTGATTTCCCTCACTGGCTGGTCAATGAGCTCCAGGAGCTGCCCGCCTTCATGACCTCAGCCTTGAGGTTGAATTTATTTATTTATTTATTTATTTATTTATTTATTTATTTATTTATTTTAACCTTGGTGTTAAGGATCAGAACCCAGGATCCCAAGCCTGCATAGCAGGCACTTTCCTGTTTGAGCTGTCTCCCTGGGCCTCTCTTCATTACTCTTTAAAGCAAATACTTAGTTGTTCTTGGTGTCTTCACATTTGTAACACATAATTTCTTTTGATTACTTGGGAAAGAACATAGAAAGGGAACCGAACTATTCTGGCACACACTTTCAGAAACTTCAGAGAGGTGGGCCCTGGTCCTTTGGGGGAGCTCTGCAGGGCACCACATGACAGCAGGAGTGTTTGCTAGAGACCAGCTACTCATCCTGAACCTGCATCTGTTTAATGTTAATGGGTTGCACCATCTGCTCTTAAGGGGCATCTGTATTATTTCCTATCTCATCAATATTTCTGGAACTATTCTTGCAATATTGGGTGAGCACACCCATGTAACCAAAGTGCAGATAAACAGAAAGCTCTGTCAGTGTGTTTCACCCCCTTATTTCCCACTACAACCGCTTCCTAGATGTAAGCATAATTCTGACCACCACCATCAGGGATTTCTTCTAAATAGTCATAAGTACATTTACTTTCCTGACTCATTTCTTCTTTTTTAATGTTAGATCTGTGGACACTCTTCCAATTATGGCTCATTTAACAACTGTGTGGCACACCATGGTGCACATAGAACTCAGTTTATCCATTCTGATTTTATTTAGGTTGTTTCTAATTTTAAGATCTTACAAAAATGGTGTGATCACTTTTTATTTATTTTTTGATATATATATATATCAAATAATATATATTCACATAAATATATAATATATTTCTACAAAATATATAATATACCAAATAATGTATATATATATATATATATATATATATATATATATATATATATATATATATATATATATATGAATCTCCTTAAATCATCCACCTAGAGCTGGAATTTGGGGAAAAGTAGGATGTCTCTGTGTTCCCTTTTGGTTAGCATGTGAAGAACCATCTCCATGGTGAGTGAACCAACACTTCCTCTTGATGACCTCAATAGTTCCTGATAGAAAAAAGCCTTTTGACTTATGTGCACTCTGATGGACATGTCCTGACTTATGTGCACTCTGATGCACATGTTGTGACTTGTATGCATTCTGACACACATGTTGTGACTTGTGTGCACTCTGATTCACATGTTGTGACTTGGGTGCACTCTGATGCACACATTATGGCTTTAACTTTCATTTTCTTAGTGACCAGAAATAGTATGTTCCATTTTTTCTTTAATTGTTTGGATATCCTCTTTGTGATTTCCCATTTCTCTGTTGGGTTATCTTTTTCTTATTTGTAAGAATTATTTGAAATCAATTTGCTAATATTTTCACTTTTTTGCTTCTATTTTCTCAAGGGAGATTTACACATAATTTTTCATTTCTTAACATATCTTTGTTAGCCAAGGGATGCTATTAGTTTCAAAATGCTCTGCGTTTTCACTCCCTGGAGAGGGTTACTTAAGAGTCCTGCTATTTCCAAGTTCTCCTATAAGACTCAGTGGGTGAGCTACATGGATGTGTCACCAGGCTGTTGGGATTAAACCTGAACTTCACTACTTAAACTTTTTATTCATGTATTGATGTGCGGGTGTGCATCCACGCAGTGCAGCTTGCAAACAGAGGTCGGGGTTGGTTCTTTTCTTCCACGCTGGGGGCCAGACTCAGGTCCTGAAGCTTGGTGGCAAACAGCTTTACTGCCGAGCCCCAGTCTTTTGACTTCTACTGAGTTGAGCTTGGACAAATCATCTTGCCTGTCTGTCTTTCTGCTTTCTCTTTTCCAGAATTACAACATTATGGTGATCTACATGCAGAATTCTGAGACTCCCTTTGGACACATTGGAGAACTTTAATTATTTATCCATTGACTTTGTGCTCTCCCCACCCCCAGCTCAGTCTTTCGTACAAGCAGAAGCTGTTGGCTCTGCAGTGTTGGATCAACAATCAACCTTGCTTGGGTTGAGGAAGTGAGTAGGCACTTTAAACATATGCCAAAATCACGTTCTTTTTTTATACTCAGTTTTTTCTCAGGCATATTCTTCTTCTCCTCTTTTTTTTTTTTTTCTGTTTTCTGAAATTTCAGGGAAGAGGCATAAGCTTTCCATGGAAATAGGACTCAGAGGAAGGCACAGATCTCAGTCATGGTAGTTACTTGGGGCTTTGGCGATGTTCTAAGTGGGTGTGAGTCCACATGGCATATATTTGGGTGATTAGAGGGAAGCTGGGACTTTAGAATTTTACAAAAGGGAGTTCAGCCTTCTCAGGGCCAGGGTGGAGTTCCTGATCTGGGCATTGTATGGGTATTATGTGTTGGGTGGTCTTTGCCGCTCTACATCAATGGCAGAATTACTATCTGTGTGTGTTTTCATCTTTTCATTTTAAGCTTTGTACTATTAAAGTATCACTACTCCAGTGGATGTCTGTATTCGTTGCTTATAGTTGAAGGTTAAGATATTTAGGTTTTAGTGCATCTGAACCTCCTACCCACACGCCGTGCTCTGTGAACTTGGCTCAGTTGATATTGTGCTTACCTAGCATGCACAAGGCCCTGAGCTTGATCCTGGATACTGTGTAAACTGGGCGTGGTGTGCATCTCTGAAATTCCAACATTTGGAATTTGGAGACAAAAACTCCAACTTCAAGATCATACTTAGTGAAATAAAGTTGGAATCCAGCCTGGGTACGTGACTTTGTCTCAAAACCAACCAAAAACCAAACCAAACCAAAAACCCCCAAAGAACAAACTTCTCCAGGAAAACAAACAAAAACAAAGACAACCTCCCAAAACAAATAATAAACAAAACTCAGCAGACTCTAAGGTTAAATGGGTTTTCCTGAGGTTTTCTTTAGAGGACCCTGCTTGACTGGCTCCCTTCTCTGCTCCCTGTATCTTGTGTGTTCTGCCTTCAGGCTGAACTGGCATCACGCTGGCTCTCCTACTGACTCACACCAGTTCTTCTTTCCCCCTCATCCTCCAAATCCTTACATTTCCTGGAACAGGAAGATTAATTTATGTTTCCTTAGTGTCTATTGTTTTATGATGGAAATTTCAGGTCTTCAGTCACTGGAAGCTTTGACTTTGAAGTCTACAGTTTCATATTTTTGAGACAGGTAATCAGCCATCTTGTAGTTAAACTCGATGTCTGAACAGGACAGATTTTGAGATAAAGGAGAATTCTGGAGGAAAACCACTGTGTATGTGAATAATGAAAAGTGTCATTCTAGCAAACATTTATGTTACATTTATGTATACATACATGTAACACATGTATATATGTATGAATGTATATGAGTTAACATATGTGTATATTCTTAAATTTGAGACTTAGACATTCTTTCTGAGAAACAAAGGGTGAAAGGTTTAATAGTTTCCATTGATGCTTGGGCCCATTCCTCAGCTCTGTGAGAAGACAGAACATGTTAACAAAATCACACAGCACACAGAGCTTTTTTTTACTTCATGGTGTCTGGGAATCAGAGACAAAAGGGGACCAGTTTGTCGCTGAAGCCATGGCCTCTGTGGTCTACTCCCTCAAAGTATGTGCTTCCTCTTCTATTTCCAGTGCTTCCTGATAGTCCATCCAACAGTAATGCAGAAAGGCTTAATCCACGGATGAGGTGAAAACCTCACCATCCCATTGCTTCTGAACACTGCTGCACTGGGGACCAAACTCAACACGTGATGTTCTGGGCACGTGCCAGGTCTCAGCCATAGCAAGGGTTCTACTGATTTTATTTGATCCATAGTATTTCTTCAGTAAGCATTTGATTTGTATTTTCTATAAAAATAAAGGTTAGAAGAGTTCAGATTTTCCAAGCTGTAGCTTGTTTGAAATTGTTCTATTTTGTCTTGTTTTTTGAAGCATAGTCTTACTGGATGCATAAGTCCAAATACTTAAAAAAATATTTATTTAAAATATTTGCTTGTGTTTACAGTGTATGCACATATTTGGGTACACTTGTCCATGTAAGCAGGTACATGTGGAGCCCAGAGGTTGTCATCGGGTGTCTTTCTTTTATTGAGTTTTGTTTTATTTTTAGAGACAGGGTCTCTGACTGCACCTGATGCTCATATTTCACCCAGATTAATTGACTAACAAGGCCCAAGGATCCACCTGCCCTGGCCCCCTTAGCACTGGGGTTATAGGTGCACACCACTGAGCCCCACCTTTAGTGAGTTCTGGGAATATGAACTCAAGCTGTCACGTGCATACAGCAGGCACTTGACCTCAGCCACCTCCGCAAGTCCGAGAGCAACGGATTGATTTCTATTTCTAGTTGTCTACAGCATACTGTATTTGTCCTTTCACCGTTTTCTACTTTGTATGGTCTCTGATAAGAAGCTCACTTTACCTTTTCATTGGCACACATGTATTTATCCGGGACTGCATAACACAGGGATGTTTTCACGGATGTATACAATGTGCTTTCAGTATATCCTCCTGCTTTCCCTTCTCCCATCGTCTTCTTCCCAGTAGCTCTCATCTGTTCCTCCATAGTTTCTTACCTCCATAGTATGTGTTCATATTTTATTTTATGAGTGACCTAAAATCTAGACACTACCACATTTTCTCTATCCATTTCTTTGCTGATGGATACTTACAATATGACCATAGCTTGGCTATTGTGGTATAATGTGTTGACTTGGAATCCTTTGAGTAAGTAAATACCCAGAAACAGAACGAGGTAGTTCTAATATTTTTGGAAAACACCATACTGACTTCCATAATGGTTAGACCAGTTCTCACCTGCTTTATATATATATATATATATATATATATATATATATATATATATATATATATATATATATTCCTTTCTGCATCCTTACTAGTTAGTATATGGAATTTCTTTTCTGGGGGGGGGGTCTTTTGTCTTCCATTTTTTTTGTTTCTGGGAAGAATGCTATTGCAAGTTCGGTGGGGTTTGCATTAAATCTGTTGATTACTTTTGATAATACAGCTATCTTTATAATATTAATTCTGTCAATCTATGAGCTTGGGAAACTTTTCCATCTTCTAACAACTTCTTCATTTATCTTTTCCAGTGTTTTAAGGTTTTTAAAATTAATTAATTCTCTTGTATATTACATCCTAACCATAGTTTTCCCTCCTTTCCTGCCCCAGATACCCTCTCTCCCATACACTTCTCCTCTGTTTCCCTTCACAAAGGGAAGGCTTGCTTCCCCTCCAGTGAATATCAACCGAACGTGGCATATTAAGTTGCAATAAGATTAGGCACCTTTCCTTATTATTAAGGCTGGATAAGGCAACTCAGTACAAGGACAAAGGGCCCCAAAGCAGGTAAAAGTGTCAGAAACAGCCCCCACTCCCTCTGTTAGGAGTCCCACAAAAACATCAAGATAAACAACTACATCATATATGCAAAGGGCCTAGGTTAGACCCATGCGGGCTCCTGGGGTGTTGACACCATGAGGTGTCAGAGTGAGCCCCTCTGAGTCCAGGCTTGTTGATTCTGTGGGTTTTCTTGTGGTGTCATTGACCCCCCTGGCATCTACAGTCCTTTCTCCCTCTCTTCTGCAGGATTTCCTGACCCCCAACCTCCACCCCCCACCAGCAATGTTTGGCTGTGGGTCTCTTTATCTGTTTCCATCAGTTGCTGGATGAAGCCACTCTGATGAAAAGTGGGAGTTGTATTTGGTTCTATCCAAATTCTATCTGGGCTGTCTAGTCAAGCCTTTGGTTTCTGGTCCTCCAGACAGTGTCAGGGATAGGCTCCCTCTTGTAGCATTGGTTTTGATTTGGACCACTTCCACAATTTCTGTCCCATCTTTACCCCAGCATATCATGCTGGCAGGACAAATTGTAGGCTGAAGGTTTTGTGGCTAGGTTGATGTCCCAGTCCCTCCACTGGAAGTCTTGCCTGGTTACAGCAGATGGACAGTTCAGGCTCTGTATTCCCTATTACTAGAAGTCTTAGCTAGAGTCACCCTCATAGATTCCTGGGAGTTTCTATTGAACTGGGTTTCTAGTTCACCTATGTGTTAAAGTTTTAATGAAGAAATGTTTCACTTTACCAGTTAATGTGCATTGTAAGGTTTTTGTTTTAGATAGTTGTGAATAGAATAGCAGCCCTATTTATAATTGCCAGATGCTGGAAAGAACCCAGGTATCCCTCAACAGAAGAGTGGATGCAAAAAATGTGCTATATCTATACAATGGAGTACTATTCAGCCATTAGAAACAATGAATTCATGAAATTCTTAGGCAAATGGATGGAGCTAGAGAACATCATACTAAGTGAGGTAACCCAGACTCAAAAGATTAATCATGGTATGCACTCACTAATAAGTGGATATTAACCTAGAAACCTGGAATACCCAAAACATAATCCACACATCAAATGAGGTACAAGAAGAAAGGAGGAGTGGCCCCTTGTTCTGGAAAGACTCAGTGAAGCAGTATTCAGCAAAACCAGAACGGGGAAGTGGGAAGGGGTGGGTGGGAGGACGGGGGCGGGGGGAGAAGGGGGCTTATGGGACTTTTGGGGAGTGGGGAGCTAGAAAAGGGGAAATCATTTGAAATGTAAATAAAAAATTATATCGAATAAAAAAAAGAATTATTTTCCTGGTTTAATTGTTAGTATATTTGCTGTTTTAAATATAGCAAGGATATTGGTTTCTGTGCTGATTTTATGCATTTCTGCCACTATTCTGAAAGTGTGTATCGGCTCTTGGAATTCTCTGCTGGACTTGTTAGGGCCTTGTCTTACTGCTCTAGCTCAGACTTCAGGCACTGTACTGAACAAAAGTGGAGGAAATAGACACCCTTGTCTTGTCCCTGGTGTGTGCATGTGTGTGTGTGTGTGTGTGTGTGTGTGCATGTTATGTGTATGTGCATGTCATATATGTGTGTTCTTGTGTGTGTGTGCTAGGAACAACCTCAGGCATTGTTCTTCAGGTGTTGTCTAGGTTTTCTTTTGAGTCAAGTTCGGCCATTGGCATAGAACTTGCCACCAGGCTAGACTGTCTGGCTCACAAGCCCAGGGATCCAGCCACCTGTCTCTCCAGTGCTGGCACGGCATGTTTGTGGCATCATGCTTGACTCTTTACATTTGTAATATATTTTCAATGAACTTACAAAGAAGTAGGATTTTTCATAGGCACATGGTTTTGGTCCCCTATTCTGTCCTCTATCCCTCTCCCTTTAAACCTTCAGCCCCAGTACTCTCTCCTGTCACCTCCTGTCACATTTGTTTTGCTATCCCATATGGCCTTGGCCTCTCCTGGTTTCACTGGCCTCTTCTAGAATCCTGGTATCTCTAGACATCTCAAATTCCATTCAAGTCTAAACATCTGAGGCTAGGATCCACACATGAGTGTGAACATGAAATTCATGCTCTCTGAAGCTTGGCCTATGTCATTTAGTGACTATTTTTCAGTTCTATATATTTTCCTACAATTCTATAATTTCCTTTTTCTTTACAAGTAAATTAAATCCAATTGTGCATCTACACATTTTCACCGCCCACTTGTCAGTTGGTGGACATCTAGGCTGATCCCATTTCCAGATTTTGTGAATGGAACAACAATGGGCATTGTGTGCAAGTGACTCTGCAGAGGGCCATGGAAGACTTGGAGTGCCAACCTCGGAGTGGAATGGGTGGGTCCTGTGCTTAATCTCTTCTTCACCTCTTGAGGAACCTCCAAACAGATCTCCACTGTGAAGATCACCAGTTTCTATTCCCTTGAAGGAGAATGAGTGTTCACTTTCCCCATAGTCTTTCTTACATTTGTAGTAATTTTTTCCAGTTTGGGAATTTAGCTAACTTATGTGAACTTTTGGAATTTACACTTGAGAATATAATTTAAATCCAATATTTCTCCTTTTGCCTTCCACCCCCATACATTTTTCCCCACTCTCCTTCAAATCCATTTCTTTCTTTGATGATAGCCATTCTGACTAGAATGAGAGAACTGCCACCTAACTTTAGCCTGCTCCCCCCAGCCTTCAGCACCTTAAAATTGCCCATTAGTCATTTGCATTTCTTTTTTGAGACTTCCGTGTTCATTTTTCTACTGAGCTGTTTGTTGTCTTAATGTTTAGTTTCTTGAGCTCTTTATAGCTCTTTATATATTCTATATATTAATCTTCTATCAGACATATAGCTATAAAAGTGTTTTCTCCCATTCTGTAGGCTATCTCTTTACTTAATTAACAATTTTCTTTGCTGGACAACATTTTTAACTTCATAAGATCTCATATGTTGACTGTCTTATACCTTGTGTGATCAGACTTCTATTCAAAAAGCCCATATCTTGAAGTGTAGTCTGACTGTTCCCCAGAGAGTCTGCTCTAATGATGGTGTATCCCAGATATACTTGGAGTTGATTTTTATGCAGGGTGGAATATAAGTTTTAATTTCATCCTTCTATGTAGAGATGTACAATTTTACAAGTGTCATTTTTTGAAGATAGTTTTATTTTAACCCAATGTTTAAAAATTCAGGTGACTGGTTCACTTAATTTTGTATTAAGTTTTTGTGTTAATATCACAGTTTTTTAAAAATTTTATTAGATATTTGCTTTATTTACATTTCAAATGGTATCCCCTTTCCTCCTTACCCCTCCAGAAACCCCCTATCCTAATGCCCCTCACCCCTGCTTACCAACTCCCCTCCTCTCACTTTCCTACCTGGCATTCCCCAACACTGGGGCAAATATCACACTTTTTAAAAGATCTGTATTATAACTTGGAATCAAGCATGGTGACGCCTTTAGTAGTTTTCTTTGCACTGGTTATCCAGGGTCTCTTGGGACCATGTGACTTTTAAGATCATTTTTTATATTTCTTAGAAGAATAACACTGGAATTTTGATTGGGATTACAATAGACCTATAGATTGCTTTTGTTAGACAGACAGACAGACAGACGGTAAAACCATTTCCACAATAATTGGTTCTCTAATCAGTGAGTATGGGAGATCTTTCCATCTTCTAATGTCTTCCTTAAATTATTTCTTCAGTATTTTAAACTTGTTATAGAAGTCCTTTACACCTTGGTTAGGTTTATGTATTTGTTTGTTTGTTTTTTTTGTTGTTGTTTTGGGGTTTTTGTTTGGTTTTTTGGAAGCTATTGTGATTAGACTGGCTTCCTTGATTTCTTTTTTCAGTTTGATTGTTATTAGTAGGCTAATGATTTGTATGTATTAATTTTGTACTGTGACACTTTGCTCTGAGAGTTTTCTATCAGTCGATGCTCCTACATGTAAAATCATGCAAACCGCAGCGAGAGCTGGCTTGGTTGCTTTCTTTCTTATTTGTATCATTTTTGCTTTCTTCTCATCCTGTCTTGGCTCTAGCCAAGATTTCCACCTCTGTGCTAACTCTAGAGACAGTGAGGACCCTCGTCTCCTCTGTGCTGACTCCAGAGACAGCGAGGACCCTCGTCTCCTCTGTGCTGACTCCAGAGACAGCGAGGACCCTCACCTCATTCCCTATAAGGGCAATGCTTTGTGCTTCCCCTGCTTAACATGAGGTTGGTTTGTTTGTCATATATGAGCTTTATTGTGCTGAGATATGTTCATTCTATCCTGTGTTTCTTCAGGACTTTATAACATAAAGGGATGTATTTTGTCAAAAGCCTTTGTCTCCATTAAGATGACTACATAATTTCTGCCCTTGAACAAGTTTATGCAATTTATGATATTTATTTATTTATTTATATGTTGAACCAACTGTGTATTTTTGTAATAAAACCTTATCATGATAATTGTCTGTTTCATATATCCTTAAATTCAGTTAGCATGTATTTTATTGAGAATTTTTGCTTCTGAATTTATCAGAGAAACTGATCTGTAATTTCATTTTGGTTTTGGTCTTTGCTTTTCATATAAAAGAAACCCTAACATCATAAAAGAGTGAGTAATATGTCCTCCTTTTCTTTTTTGTGTAATAGTTTTAGAAACATTGGTGTTGGTTCTTTTTGGAATGTCAGGTAAAATTCACCGGTGAATTCATTTGGGCTTGAAGTTCTTTTAAACAGAAGATTTTAAATTATTACTTTAATTTCATTGCTTGTTATATATCTACTTAAGTTGTTTATCTCATCTTGGTTTAATTTGGGTCAGTCATGTGAATCTGGATAGCCATCATTTCTTTTAGAGTTTCCGAATTAGTAGAATGTAAAATTTTAAGGTATGCTCTCAACATTTTCTGGGTTTTTATTGGCATCTGCTGTAGTGGTCCCTTCTTATCCCTAATTTTATTGTTTATTTTTTATAATTTATTATTTTGGATCTTTCCTTTCCTTTGGTGTGGCTAAAGAGCTGTCAGTCTCATCTTCTCAGAGAAACAATAGCGACGTATTGAGTCTTTGTATTTTTTTGCTTACATTTTGCATATTTCCACCCAGCTCTTAATTATTCCTTTCCATCATACTGAGTTGAGATTTGGTTTGTTTGCTTTCTTTTTTGTTACTTTAGCTTTTGTTTTCTTATTGCATTGATTATGGTGATGGTGATGTTAACAATTCGTGCACATTTTTGTTTTAAGGCATTGCTAGTTCTCACAGCCCAGTGTGATGCTTCTTTCCACACCTATGGGGTAGAAGGTGCGGACTCTGAAACATCTTAAACTGCTCAGATCATAGTACTACCACAATGGCGTATCTGATCCCCAAGGTCTATGATGCCAAGGTTGGAAGACTTTGCCTTAACATTTCATAGATGTTAGGGAATAGCTGTTAATACTTAAATAATTGGGGTGGATAAGAAGGAAAAACTCAAGTTACAATCAGTATGCCCTGAAATTCAATGCATTCTAGAGAGAGCCTATGGAAAAATGGTTAATTAATTGCAATAATTTAGGACTTAATGAGGCACTTTAACTGTTTAAAAATTAATTTATGTGAAAGAGTTTATTTCCAAATAATGTCAAACGCACAAAGAATTATAGAAAAGGAAGACTTCAGTGCAGTGCTATATTGTTCAACAACTATTTAAAAAGCATTTTTGGCTTATTAGCTTGATACTTGCACAAAAAGATTATTTTTTTAAAAGTCCTAAAACAAACTGTGGTTAAGTCTCAGAACCCCCGCAAACATTCTTCCTCCCTACAGGGACTTTAAACAATGTTCGGTCAGACTTCAGCAGCATCTGGCTATCAGCTGGGACTTCATTCTGGAAGCATCCTCCTGCAGACAACCATTGTTTGCATCTTCCGAGCTGGGGCACACTCAGCTGGCAACGAAACCAACTAAATTTAGTGGCACTTCCACAGCTCTTAGGAGCCTGCCTGGCTGGGGTGGGCGCGGACCGAGAAGGTGGCATGAAAGGGAACGGTGCAGAAGTTCAGAAAAGGATAAAATGTGCTGGAAAGAAAACGATTAAGTAACAACATCTGGTGATTGATTGAAAAAATACAACAACTGGAAGTGCATCTGGGAAAAAGAAAATAGGACCCAGCTTGCCATTGATGGGAAGATTGGGACGCAGGGAAAGTTCCACTACAAACAACAGCAGCAACAATAACAGTCCCTGTGGCCTGGTGACCCGCACCAGGAAGCAAAGTAACTTTGTCTCCCTAAGAAATCTCAGCGTGTTCTCTGAGCCATAAAATATGGGCAGGAAGGTTAGTCCAGGAGAGGCAGAAATTTCCCTGCATAAGGAAAGATGGCACTGCTGAGTCAACATCCACAGAGTCACAGAGTTTCATGGGGTTGACCTCGGCGACTGACAGGCTGTCCGTGCGTGGACTTTATGGCCTCTTTAATCACCAGTGTGTCTTCCCATCCCACCCATCTCTTCAATGAAATACTTTCTCCAGCTCCGGGTCATGACATCACAACACGAAGCTTCTCTAGTGACACTACTCTTGTGCATCAGGCTAAGAGAGCATCTCTCTTAATCTATTCCTAGTCTAACATTGGAAGAAGCCACATTGGCTCTGCTGGTTATAAATCACGCTACCAGCACATCCTCTTATCTTTTTGGAGTTTGCCATAATTTCCTCTTGCCATCTAGAGAAGGAAAGTGGATCTAGCACTAGTCACTGGGCCCTGTGTTCTCACTTAAGCCAGGGACAAGGATGTAACCCGATCTTCCAATGCACCACAAGTGTCTTGTCACATCTCCAGGGCAACCAGATGAGAACCACCAGCCCTGCTGGCTAGGATTTCTTGTGGATGTAAGGAGCATATTGGAGATTCTTTCATCACTGTACTGTGGTAGGGACGTTATCAAAGATGAATCATGGTATGCACTCACTAATAAGTGGATATTAACCTAGAAAACTGGAATACCCAAAACATAATTCACACATCAAATGAGGTACAAGAAGAAGGAAGGAGTGGCCCCTTGTTCTGGAAAGACTCAGTGAAGCAGTATTTGGCAAAACCAGAACGGGGAAGTGGGAAGGGGTGGGTGGGAGGACAGGGGGAGAGAAGGGGACTTAGGGGACTTTCGGGGAGTGGGGGGCTAGAAAAGGGGAAATCATTTGAAATGTAAATAAAAAATATATCGAATAAAAAATATTCTGAAAAAAAAAAAGAATATGGCCTTGTTTCTCAGGGAGCACACAACTTCCATCCTAATACGATGTTTGGTTGTTCCCTTGAGTTCTTTTGGCAGAGGGGGCTGAACTCACCCTATCATGCTGTCTCTTGAAAGTTAAAGAAAGGACACCGTTTGTAATGCACATTGTAGTCTGCAGCAAGGAAGGTGGGTGAAACAACTGTTCATAAAGCATCTAACTTTTAAGGGCACATGTGACACAACACACAGGCATTAGCTGTGAGGAGGCTGTGTTTTTCTAATGTTGAAATTCCTTCAGAATGGAACCTAAAATGAGGCAATTAAGTTAAAATAAAACCACTAGGGTATGCTTTAAATATTTAATTTAATCTAAATTATGTTCTTCTAAAGTAGAGATTGGTCTACAGATGTGTAGAAAAAAGACCAGATGAAGACAAGGGGACAGGGACCATATACAAATGAAGGGGAGATAAGGCTCAGAAGGAACACACCTTCATCTCCAACTTCAGCTTCCAGCATAGCAAGACAGAACATTTTTATTGTTGAAGCCACTTAGCAAGTGGTATTCTGCTATAGGTGCCCTGAAAACTCTCTCTCTCTCTCTCTCTCTCTCTCTCTCTCTCTCTCTCTCTCTCACACACACACACACACACACACACACACATACTCCATTTCAAAGTTCTCTGGACATTTTTTTTTTCAGATTTATGTGAATTAGTCAGAAGCATTTTAGTACTTAGTTTGCACCTGGCATTCAGTCAGCCTGAGAAACTGAAGAGATGGTCTGATAATAGTCCCAACAACTTTAGTTCAGGTAAAATAGATGGGCAATAGTGTGGCTTCTTCAGATTTTGTATATGTATGTATGTTTCTGGATATATGTTTCTTCAGGACCAACCCATAAGACAGGGAGTCCATGCCTATGGACTCTGTTCCTGTGGCCCGACCTACAATCCTCTGCAGCCATGGAGAGTTTGGGGGTAGAAAATCTCAACTTCTCACTTCAAATACTCCTGCCTGCACCGAGCATCGAGGGCTGAGGTGTGGAGACAGGACACTCACATTATGCATGGACTTTGAGCATGTGTCATCTCTTCATTCTCAGTCTGTGCATTCCAGATGTTATAGTTCTTGAACATCTGTCTTAGCTTGTGGTGTTGGTCAATCCGGTTTCATCACCATCACTAAATATTTGTTTATCGTCCCCAAGTCATCCAGGAAAAGTCCTTCCCCAGACCTTTGGCTAAACAAAGTCTTTTACCCTAGGAGTCCCGGCTGTAAGCTCAATGAAGGTAGAAGCTTCTAGTAGTTACCTCATGTACCAAACAAGGAGAACTGGCCAGAGAAACGAAGCAGCTAAACAGGAAGGTTGAGCAAGGATGGGACAACGTTGCTGATTTTGATCCCTGGGATTCAAACTTTAGTGGAGGCTTCATAGTTACACCATCCCACGCATTATCCGGATTGCTCAGATTGCTTGATAGGCACTTCTGTACAGTAACCAATAGGATATATAGTGCTCGTGATTTTCTCCCTAGCTTTCAAAAGTTTTTTCATACTATTCCTTTCTTTATAATTATGTTAAAACAAGCTTACTATAAAAGTTAAAATTTTGGCCATCTTAAGTATAAGTAGACTGTGTAAGGATGCAGTGGTATTTGGTGCATCCACACTATTGCACCGTTATATAACTATCATGTCTAGAGTTTCTTCACTCCAAAAGAAACCCTGTACTCATTAAACAGCAATGCCCCATTACACGCTTCCCATAGCCCCTACTAGCCACTGCTCTACTTCCTGTCTCTATGGATTTGACAACCTCCAACTGCCAAGAAGAAGAGCCATGCAAGATCTGTCCTACTGCGTAGTGACTTTCTAACCTAATGTAAGAGTCATCTGAGCTGTGCATGTGTCTGATTCATTCACCATGGAGCTAGTTAAACATAATTCTGTTGATATATGAGTACACCACACTCTATCCTCATCCTTTACCAGTTATGTTGCCTACCTCTGTAGGCAATTAGTTGCTTTTCTTATTGCTGTGGCAAAATATTTGATAGGAGCAGTTGAAGGAAGGTTTACGTCGGCTCACAGATTGAGGATCCAGTCTATCCTGGTCGGGAAGGCAGCGTAGCTAGAGCATGAGGTCAAAGGTCACATTCCACCTGTGAGCAAAAAGTGAGGGAGGGTAAGGGTCTCGAAATGCTGGTATTGACTTGCTTTCTCCTCATTTTAAAATTAACTTTATTAGCACATATTAATTATATATAAGAATAGGTTTGTAGTTAAGTTTCGCACAGTACATCAAGTGTTTTGGTCAGATCTACCGTCCTGCTGCCCCTCCTCCCATTTTTCTCCTTTGTTTCTCATTCCTCTTCCCAGCTAATCTCTCATTTTATTGTTTATTTGTTTGTCTATTTTTATTGGCCCAAAGAGTTTTTTTGTGTTGTATGAGTGAGAGGATATTTGAAGGACTATGAAGGTGTATGAGCATTTCAGTGGTTACACCACTGAAAAACAAGTCTTCCCTACCTGCTCACCATTGCCCAGCAACCATTCACAGCCCCTCAGGAAGGAGTGGGACTTTATAAGGCCTTGTCCGTACTGTATAATTGCTTATAAATCCTTGTGGAAGGTGGGCCTTGTAATCTCTTCCAGCTGCCCTGACAGAACATTGATGGCCTACTCCTGTGTGTGTCTAGTGCAGGTGACAGCTATCATGATTTCCTGAGTGCAATGGTCATGCCATGCTTGGAAGGTGGCAGTGCTCAACTGTTTCCCTTCACTCTCCCATCTGTTTTGCTCCATCTTCTAAGGTGCTCCCTGGGCCATGGGAGGATGTAGTATGATGCCCATTTAAGACTAAACATTCAACAGTAGTTTATTCTTACCACCATGACCAGCTATGGCTCTCTGCATAACCTCCGTCCATGCAGAAAGAACCTGCTCTGACCAAAGCAGCAAGCAGCCCTGACCTATGGTCAGAGACATAAACAGCAATAGGGATGAGTCTGGGGATTTTTATGGTACAATTTTGTGTTCTTATTGCCTGGAGAGTTCTGTAGATCTGAGATGTTGATGCTTATAGTGTTGTCTTTTGTTTTCTTGCTTTAATGAAAGTAGAGTATGGTATGCACAGAGATTATTATTGGATATCATCCTCCCCCCACCCCACCCCACCCTGTCACATCAGTTGTTGCTTTACTTTGGTGTCCCCTAGTTAAGGACATGTATGTGCCAATTGAATGGTGCTTTCTCTTCATGGTTTTTACTTTCAACTACATTTTATCTTAAATTTTAATTAAAAAAATGTGTGTGTTGCATGTGTATGTGGGTGAGGGCACATTCATGACAGAGTATGGCAGTGGAGGCCAGAGGACAATTTTTGTGGGACTGGTTCTCTCCTCTAATCTTTATATAGGTTTTAGGGGTTGACTCCATTTGTCAAACTTGCAAGACCAGTGTCTTTACCTGTTGAGCCATCTTTCTGGCCCCTACATGTGTTTTTGTAGATAGCATATTGTTGCATTTATAAAACTTTTACTCTTCCAGTTTCTGTATTTCAACTGGAATGTTTAATTCGTTTACATTTAATGTAATCACTAATATTTTGTATCTATGTTTTGATGATTCTTGTATGAGTCAAGGCTTTTAAATTCCTCTTTTGTGTTATTCCTCCTTTCTTTTGTGCTAAATAAAACACATATTTTCTGGTATAACATTTGAATGTTCTCACGATTTCTTTAACTATATTTTAATAAATTTCCCTCGGAAGCCACTAGAGTCTACAAATATATTTCAGAATAATAATTATCTCAACTTAATTTCAACTGTACACAAACTTTTCACCCCTATCCTTGTTTATGTGATTTGCATGATTGTTTATGTAGTTGATAGCAGCCTTGCGTAGCTACTGACATATATTTCAAATTGTTGCTTTATGCAGCTGTCTTCTGAATCAATAGAAAATACAGTCAAGATCTACTGATTATGTCTTTATCTTGACCTGTACAATCGCTGGGACCAAGTGCCCCCTTCTCACCATGGGCACTTCAGTTCCTAGGTCCTTTGATCTCACTCTGAGGGGCTTTCGTTAGCACTGCTTCCTGGACACATCTCGAGTTCACTTACTGGTTTCTCATGAATTTACTTGAGAAAGAAGATCATGGAGCCATAGGAGTCATCAGGAAAATCATTAGGAGTGACAGACATAATGATAAAACAATAATTCCCTTTTGTTTATAACCCATTTCACATTCCTCAGACATAATATAGTTCTTTTACTGTTGAATAAGTTTTAAAGGCTCTATTGTTTAAAAACACATTTAGGAAATTATTATTCTGTAAGATGGATGGAAAAAAACCCTTCTTGAATGCTTTGAATGTAGCAATGCTAATAATTAAATTATGAAAAGCACTTTGGCCTGCAATTGTGAAATAAATTCTTTGTGAAATCAAATCTGGCTCTGTAAATAATGGCGTTTGTTTTAAAAAGCTGAACAAATAACGGGAAGTTTGGAGAAAAGGACGGGGTATAATTCTTGAATATTGAGTGGTAAGATTGTCTTTCCAAACTCTTTTCAAAGTAATTTATGCATGTTAATGTCATGCCTTGCACATGCTCATGCAAATGATTTATCGCCAGTGTCTGCCAGCAGATAGGAGGTGGAACAGAAGACACAAGTAGTGGAGTCTATATTCATTGTTCTACTGGAGGGAAATGGTAATGCCTTTTGAATAGCCTGGGCTTTTAGAATGAGCCAGTAGGCATTTGTTTAGCACCATGTCAGCTTACCTATAGATGCAGAAGAACACAAAGTATCCTTTGACATACCCCAGGTGTATTTGTGGCTTCATAGCTTAGGAAAATGTTCATTCTCTGTAAGCAGAAACCACATACCATTTCTGATTTTGTCCATGACAGATGCTGGTGTGTCCCAGCTGGGTAGGTAGGGAAGCAAATTCTTTCCTTCGGGCCACCAAGGATTTGACATCTGCTAGTGTTACTGGGACCAAGCAGGCACTGTAGCCTTCTGTCAAGAACAGAGCTTTGTGCAAAGGCGTTCTGAAACTTCTTTGGCCCAACTCATTATGAAGTGTGTTCAGAAACATAGTGGCCATCCATGAGGTCTGACCACTCATGACCCACGTTCTTATTCACACAAGGTATTTTCCCTTAGCCTACTAAAGAATTCCCCTTTTACACAGTGTCCTCCTGCTGAGCCTTTGGGATATTAAGAGTATCCAATGGCGGCCTCTTCACAGGGAAGCTTGTAGAAATGTTGCTTAGTTCTGAACACTGATGAGTCCATTTTGAAAACTGTCAGCCAAAGCAGATGAATGTAAGGATTGCCACAAGTTATCTGGGACCACCCATACCTCCCAGGGCTTAAACTTGTTCTTCTTGTCCTGTATGGAAAGCACTTGAATGAGCACTTGTACAAGTGAAGTGCCCCCTTTTTTATTAATCTTGGCATTTCCAAAGCTAATGAGACTGGCTTTCTAGGAGATGTTTTCTTGGTGCAGGAGCTGGTTTTCTCAAGGGTTTTTCCCAAGTTGGACAGGCTACCTGGGGTCTACTTGATTGCCTTCTTCCACTAGGTAGCAAGACTTTTAAGCAACAGTACAATCAGCATCTAGAAAGTCAAACATTTACAGCTGTGAACATTTGCCACAGATCAAGCTGTTAAGCTTTCTCCTGCCCCTGGGTTTCTAGGATTACCTTACTTCACATTCCTCCTCCGAATGCAGTTTATTTCTCCAGGCAAACAACAATGCATTGAGGATGTGTTTCGGCTTGGGCATCCTGTGCCTCACCCCCACCCCTTCAGTCACAGAACAGATTCAGCATCAGCGTTTTCTTGTTTTCAGGAGGAAGGAGATACACACTCTCATCTGTGGAATGACAAAATCTAGAATCTTTCCTTTGCACTTGCAGTGGTCAGGGAAAGGGATGCAAGCAGCACTCCTTTAAGAGGCTGGGGTGTTTGACCCTGGTGAAACAAGAAAGGTGAAAAGGAAATAAAAAGGAGTAACTTCCAGGTGGAGGCAAGTTCTAAAACTAAGAGAAAGTAAACTGCTTCCATGCATCTGTGGATCGCCAAATTCAAAGGATTTTTTTTTTTCTAAATTTTCGTGACAATGAAAAATGATCTTTGGGCTCATGATTTCATGTGAGTGACATTTGAGGTGATCTTGAGGAATTGAAGATTAGGCAAGACACTGTGGAAATCATGTCATCAAATACAAGTGGAAAATAATTTTCCCATTTTTCTGAAAACAAACTGGCACAAAAAGGGATAGGTGGGGCCCATAAAGCCTCTTAGGTTTTCTCCAGGCAGTTGCGAGCAGTAACTGGAGCTTGAGTTACAGGGAATAATCCTTCAGAATTAAGTGGATGGGTGGTCTTTACCTTGGTTTGTCACTCTGGCACTTGGGTACCAATACTTAATATTCATGACTAAATCCAAGGAGGAAAAATGCTTGAAATTATAATCTTCTTTTGTGTTTGCAGAAGAATCTAGTTTCAGCCAAACTTTTCATTTGACCAGCATGTTTTAGCCTTCCTTAGGGGAGGAGGCCGAGAATTCCAAGTCCTATAAAATGTTTACCTTTGCTTCACTTGCTGTAGACTGTGGCAGGTTTTCAGATGTGTTTCCAAGGCGAAGACAAGCAGCATATTTCTCTCAACACCAAACCTCGCAGAAGCCCGTGTACATCACAGATACAGCTGTTGGAGAAGCTCGGGCCCAGACACTTCCCAAATGTGATCGGTCGTCTGCCCAGCCACTCCTGTAAATGTCTGCCTTTCACAGACAGGTGCTTCTCTTTGTAAGCACCTCCCATGAAGGCAGCAAAAGGAGCAAGGCAAGCCTGTCGGCAAGAGTGACAGGACAGCATGAACAAAGGGCGAACAGCAGTGGTGGCTCAAAACTTAGGCGGTCCGGATCCCAGTGGAGCAGGACACCTGGAGTCTCCTCTTGCCTCCTGTCCCCGGAGCCCTCGCTTCTGCGGCGTGCTTATGTGGACTCGGATGGAATGAGAGGGTACTTAAGGGGCTTAATCCCCCCAGGAAATGCTAAAGACCCTCTCATGGATGAAAATGAACCATGGGGGAGGGGTGTCTCTGAATCTCACTTTGGTGGTGCTTACATTTATGAGATATAAGATATGTAACACCTGGCTTTGACCCCCTATTCTGACAGCCCTTTATTTCCCTCCTGCTTCTCTTGCCCTGGAAGCATTCTAGGGTGACTCCTGGGTAGGTAAAGAAAAGCTATTGGAAAACATTTAAAAAAAAAAAAAAGGCCCTATTGCTGGTCGTACCTTTCATGGAAAAACATTAAAAAAAAAAAAATAAAGCCCTATCGCTGGTCGTACCTTTCACCAGGAAGAGCATACATTCATTAACTCACACATACATTATGAATAGGGTCTGGAGAGATTCTGTGTAAGCATGAAGACCAGAGTTTGCATGCCAGTCACCCAAGTAAATGTGGGCAAGGTGACATGTGTTTGTAACTTCAGAATTGGGTGGAGACAGGAAGTTATCAGAGACTAGCTGGCTAGCCGTCTATCTGTACTGAGCAGATTCCCTGAAGGACCCTGCTCCAAAAAGTAGGGTCTTAAAACTAAGACATTTTAGTTTAATTAGCCTCTGACCTCCAGCATATACTAACAGGCAAGTCGACCAGCATACAAACTTGTGCATGTGCAACACAGACACACAGACACACAGACACACACACACACACACATGCACACACACACACACACACACACACACGCACACGCACACGCACACGCACACACACTCATTTGCATGGAGAGGCATTCTAGGAAGTTGAACCTTAATTTTACCAAGGATTACATGGCATTCCTCAGACTGGGTCAGATCTGGGGTTCCCCAAGATCAGGCAGAGAGGAAGCCTTGCTAAGAAAAGGAGCCCTCTGTTTTGCATCGAGCTCAGGAAAGGTACACAGATATGGTAGACTATAACCTCAAGGTACGACATCCTTCCACAACCCATGTAGCACCTTTCAAAACAGGGCTTAGCCACAAGTCCACATTCCCGATTGTTATCCTCTTGTTTAACTCAGTCTTGTTGAACTCAGTTCAACAGTTAGTGAAGTTTGAAGTTTTGTTTGAGTTTTCTGCTGGTTGCTCTCTTTCCAGGGAGAAATCATAGAGTATAAAAATCAACAGTAAAGACAAGGTTGTGAGTGGAACATGCTAGAGACATAAGTGATATTCTAATGTGGAAGATTGTTTTCCTGTGGTTATTCACCCACTTTAGTACCTGTCTTAGTCACTATTTTATTGCAGAGACATCAAGGCAACTCTTAAAGAAAGCATTTAACTGGGGCTTTCTTGTTTTTGTTTTTATTTGTTTTTTGAGACAGGGTTTCTCTGTGTAGCTCTGGCTGTCCTGAAACTCACTCTGTAGACCAGGCTGGCCTTGAACTCAGAAATCTGCCTGCCTCTGCCTCCCAAGTGCTGAGATTTAAGGCATGCTCCACCACTGCCCGGCTGAACTGGGGCTTTCTCACAGCTTTTCAGACATTTAGTCCATGATCAGCATGGCAACACACAGGTAGACATGGTGCTCACGAAGTAGCCGAGAGTTCTACATCTTTCAGAGAGAGAGGGGAGAGGGGAGAGGGGAGAGGGGAGAGGGGAGAGGGGAGAGGGGAGAGGGGAGAGGGGAGAGGGGAGAGGGGAGAGGGGAGAGGGGAGAGAGGAGAGAGAGAGAGAGAGAGAGAGAGAGAGGCCTGGCCTGGCCTGGACCTTTAAAACCTCAAAGTCCGCCCCGAGTGACACACTTCTTCCAACAAGGCCACACCTCCTAATCCTTCTCAAGTAGTGCCACTCCTTGATGACTAAGCGTTCCAATATATGCACCTATGGGGCCATTCTTAGTCAAACCACCATGGGACCCATCTCTTGAAATATAAGCTTGTGGGGTTTTTTTGTTTTTTTGCAAATGAGATAGCCATGTTTGAAGGTATTTATGTATTCCTGCCTGCTTGATAGAAACCTAATGTCAGTGACAGTAAAGCCAGAATATTAAGACTGGAAAAGGCTGTCCATATTATTAAAAGAGCATGTTGGTGGTCACAAGGAGCTTGACACATACTGGAGATGACACACACTGAGCTCATGGCAGAACATGGATGAAAATCCAAGTCTTTTGACTTGAATCCTGATGTCTTTCAGCAGGAGGATTTCCTTTTTCTCCTCTCAGTCGCTGCTTTTGGTTGACAAGAAAGATGGCAGCCAACACCATCAAGAAGGTGGCAGAGTTCTCCTTGTCCCTGCCCTTGTCCTCCAGGGCATTCCTTCTGATTAGGAACAGTGGCGTGAGAATTTTGGTTTCTTTATAAAAACACAGACATGTTATAAGAATATGTTTTCATTTTAATTCCAGGTGTGGGCTACTTCAGATTGTCCACAGCAGCTGACCATGATTTGCCTTGTGCTCTAGCAGGGGAGTGATTTTGCCAGCTGCAGATAGTATCTGAGAGTTTTGGGGACTTTTCGGAGAGCCCTGAGAGGGGGTGTAGGTTGTTAGTTGATAGGTTGTTGATTGAGGTTTATTAAATAGTTGTGCACAAAGAAGGAACAACAACAAGAAGAAATTAGATATCCTGACAGGAAGATCAAACTTGCCCTAAGGAACTCCACACTGCTAATCAGCAAAAAGTAGTCCAATGATAACATAGCCCCCTCTCCCCTCTATGCTTTTTCCTCTCCTAGCTAGTGTTAGGGGGTTGAAAGGGTGGGAAAGGGTAGACGAAAGAACATACAAAGTAGCCAAAAGAATGGCCACAGAAGACAGGAAGTTCCAAGAGAGAATTAGAAGCACAATCAAGAATGGTCTTTCCAGTTTGGGACAACCCCCACCCCACCCAGAGCATGCCTCCTGCAATTTCTCTGGGACCAAAACTGAAACACTGAATTTTGGATTTGATATTTTGCTACCAGTTAATGATAAGGATGCATACCAGCTGAACTGGGAAGTAAGTGATTAAAACGACTTGTGGGAAACCAGAATATCCATTTCTTGAAGTCATTTGAGGAAATATTGCTTATATGGATTTGCTTGTATTGTTGCAGAAGACTGAATCACAGCAAGATTTCTCAGGCTGTACAAGTACAAATTTAAAAAAAAAATCACAAACCACCTCTGGTCAACATCTTTCCAACCTGTGTTCTGCATCTTGTTTCAAGAGTTGTGTCTGAGCCAAACAATACCGGATGGGGCATCTGCAGCACAGACTGGCAGTGAAAATTTTGCCTTGAGTTTGAAGGTGTTATTTTTCCCATGGTCTGATTTGTCTGGCATCCCCTTCTGCCTTTCCTTTGCAAGGAAAGACATAAGAAGCATTAGTTGCTGACGACGTCAAGAGAGTGCTGAGGCTGGCTGGGTCTGTTACTCTTGGCCCATGTTTGGGGTGGTGTGGTTTCACTTCCCATTTACAGAGCTTTTCTAGAATCCTGGGCCCTGTTCTTCAATGAGTTCCCCTTGTTGGCTGGTATATATTTTCAAAAGAGAGTGAGAGTCCCAGAGAAGGAAAAGAATCTTCAAAAGCAGATTCTTGGAGAGATCAGAGTACCTCAGAAGAAAGCAATGGAACCAGAAAGGATAAAACAGTACAGTTGCTAGCTTGTAAAAACCACCCTTCTGTCCAAGGCAGATGTAAAATCTGTATATATCCTTCTATAGCCTAGTGTATCCGATGGTAACAGTTCCAGATTACAAATGTGTATTCATGGGACTTCCCAGTACTTACTTGCCCATCATAGTATTCATTCAATGTAAAGGAGATATAAAACACAAAGAAAAACATAGATTTATTTTATTTTTTGTGTGTATCTGTGTATCTCTATGTGTACATATGTGCATGTGCCCATGGAGGCCAGGAGAGGGCGTCAGAGTCCATGGGGCTGGAGTAGCAGGAGAGTGTGAGATACCTGATGTGGGTTCTCTGAAAGAACAGTGAGTGCTTCTAACTGCTGAGCCATGTCTTCAGTCCAAATGCAGTCATATTAAAATCCCCAGGTCTTAGGCTGCAGAAGGTGGGCCATTGTATTTGAGGGAGGGGCAGCCAGCTAGGCACCTGGTATCTGGTTATGAGCTTAGCCATTAAAGCATTGAATAAAATGCAAACAAAAGGCCTCCTTTTCTTTTTCCATCTGTAATACGATAAAATGAAAAATGACGTTTGATCATGAGGAATACTCACAGCTCTAATGTCTAATTCTGTGACCCATTTCCCTAGATGGGCATAAATTTTCATCTTAAAAAAGGCACCATTTGGATGCTGAAAAGCTAATTCTGCTCTTTTGACAAAGTCCTTGTTGTAGCCAACAGTTTGTTAAGAGGTTTGCACTTGTTTTTCAGAGCTGTTCTTTAAGCATTCAGCTAGCTAAGAAAATATCGCTTTCAGCACCACTTCTATCTGCCTGGAGGGGGGGGGGATGGAGGGAAAGGAGAGAGAGAAAGGGAGGGAGGGAGGGTGGGAGAGAGAGAGAGAGAGAGAGAGAGAGAGAGAGAGAGAGAGAGAGAGGAGAGAGAGAGATTGAAAGGTGAGGTGAGGTAATATGGTCTTGAGAACAAGAGAAATGATTTGACAAGCATTTCTCCTTTGAGTTGAGGATGACAGTTCTTCTATTCATGTCTTTTTTCATACACAGGAAATATGATCAACTTCAAGTAGTATGGAAGACTGGGAGAGGGGAAGTCCTATATAAATATTGTCACTTGAAATATCAGTTTGGGAGTTTGAGGTTTCTAGATCCATATTACCAGAGTTCTAAGAAAGATATTTAAGATGTGTAGCTTGTCACCAGGGGTGATGTAATTTTCTTATACACACCATTTGCTCTAAAAGTTAGTAACTTTTAGTAATTTAAAAATTCATTCTTTGGAAGCTGGAGAGACGGCTCAGTAGTTAGAAGTACTTGCTGCTCTTGCAGAGAACCTAGGTTTGGTCCTAAGCCAGCTCCTGTCTATGAATCCAGCTCTAGGGGATCTGATGCTCTCTTCTGGGCTGTGGGCACCAGGCATGCATGTAGTACGCATACACACACGCAGGCAAACACTCATACACATAAAAGGAAAATAAATAAAAATTTCCATGATTCCTCCTTTATAAGCAACATTTAAACAACTGTTTTGTTTTTGGAGAAAAAAATTTCAGAATTATAGAAAAGTTTTGAAGATAATAGAGAATGAAATAAACCTCACCTTCTCTCCGAGTTTTGGCATCTGCATCACCATGACACATTGTGACATCTAAGGCACCAATGCTGATATTTGCTCATAAAGAAGCTCAAGACATTTGACAGGCTTCATCTGCTTTTCTTCCTGTCACTTTTCTGTCCCTGGACTCAGTTCTGCGTAAAGGCAAACAGAAGGCCACAGGGAAAATGCACATAATTCCTTTAAAGAGGTGTCGCTTTTCATCCGGACTTTGCACTATCTGACTGAGACATGATTGTCCCTAGCCGCTTTTTCCTGTTCCTCTTTGATGGTGTCATGGACCAACCTCTAGCTGTGGGTTCTGCAGGCAGAACTATCATCTTCTTCACAGGCGATGGGAGTCAGCTAGCATCAATGCTTCATACAGGCTTACAGGCGTAGAAGAGGTAGGGGGTACATTGGAGCCCCTGTTCACAGCTAGACAAGGAATAAGGTCTGCAGGATGAGAAAGGGTGTTTGTTTTGCCACTATTACCTTTCCAAGCCCACCTGGTTCCTGGCACATAGTAGGTTCTCAATAAACATTTGTTGAATCCCCAAATGTGTGGAAAGATGAGAAAATCTGTGGAGCTGTAGGAGAGCCAGCAGAGACAGGGAACACCATGGTTGGCAAAGGAAAGTTCGCTGGCTGTCTCCATCCCCACCCAGGCAGCCTTGGCAGCTGTGGGAAGGAATCCTCTCCAGTGGGGCAGCTTGGCCTTCTTCAGCTGCTGAGTTGGAAGCCACCCTTCACTACATCACACCTGGCTGGATTTCAGAGATTAATGAACAGCATCTTGTCAAGTTTAATACATTGCACCTGGGGAGTTTACTCTGCCGATGTAATCATAAATTCCCCTAGCTGGGAATCACACCTTAAAGACTTAAATGAAGTTCTAGAAGGAACTAGGGAAACAGGAATCACTGTAAAATATAAAAACGTGATGGTTTTGAGAGAAAAACTGTAAATTTTCTAGGACATTAGGTTTCAAAAGAAGGATTACACACAGACTAAACAAAGTAGAGGTCATAAAAATTTAAAGACACCACAAAACATAACAAAAATAAGATCCTTTTTAGTTATGACAGAATTCTAAAAGGAAACTTACACCAAATTATGCCACCCAAGCAGAGCCATTAATTAGCCTAACGAGGAAATATGTTCCACGTCCATGGCCAGAGCATGTCGAGAAGCATTGACATTTTCAAATGGGGGAGGAGGAGGAGGAGGAGGAGGAGGAGGAGGAGGAGGAGGAGGAGAAGGAGGAGGAGGAGGAGGAGGAAATGAAGAGTGGAAACAGGACATGGAAGAGGAGGAGGAGAGGAGGACATGGAAGAGGAGGAAGAGGATGAGGATGAGGAGGGAGGAGATGGAAGAGGAGGAAGAGGAGGCAGGGGAGGAGCAGGATTGGGGAAGAGGAAAAAGAGGAGGAAGAAGGTAATTACAGAGTTTCAGTAATTTTAACTGTTAACCTACCATTTCAGGATGGCTGAGGTAGTTTTGAAAATATTCTCAGTGAGCTCTTGGGGAGGTTTCTGCAATTGTTGAGTGAATAACATGTGGATTTCAAAGGCAGCACTGGGGGGAAGAAGTTGGAGAAAAGGGACCATGAGGAAGTAGCAGCTCAGCTACCACTCAGGGGTGGAACTTCACAAGGAGAACAGGAGCGGAGAAGCACCCGATTCCTCCAAAACCTCACAGACAAATGGGGCTGCAAATTTTTATTCTGGGATAAAATGGAAGAACCCACAAATTCCGTCATTCAACCCTGGGTGTGACATTTAAAAGTCATTTTTTTTTAATTTCTTAGTGATTTTGAGGTTTGCAAGGTCAATGTTGCTTTTGTCCCTACCTAGAGACCTTCCTGGGGTGCTTTCATCCGTCTCTGTTTTTATTGAGACCTATAACATCCTGAACCTCTCTGCCTGCCCCTGATGAGACGTGAGCATTATTGTGAGTTCAGAGCGACACCCAGATGGTCTACGGGAGCTTTGTCGGTCCTCCTGAGGCATGGGGATGATAGTATTTGTCAGGAGTTGTTGCAAGGCTAAATGAGCTGATATGGACCGAGTAGTTTTAGGTCCTCGGATGAAGTTAGTCACCTAGCACAGCTTTAGTCAGCGTTATTCACATTGCAGCCCTGTTGGTCTTCCACTCACAGCTGCAGTCAAGAAGGCGTTAGTCAGGGGCTTACGGATTTCTCTCCAAGATTACTGTTAAAGCTGAAACTGCAAAGTGGCCCCTGTTGTGAAAGCTGAAAATGGAGTAGAAATGGCGGCTCCGTGCCTGTTCACAGGCAGCCCGGGTGGTGCTGTGTGACCTGCGCAGGCTCCAGGTCCGCTTTCTCTGGTGACCTGTGAGGTAACCTGCCCTTTTGCACTTTCAGAGGTGATGGGCAGTTAACATGGTTACTTGGTGGTTCTGGAAATTATGCTGACAGTCTGAGGTCTGAGATGTTTATCCAGCCGAGGCTGGGAAGGCAGTGTAATTATTATTAGCCTTCTTGACCTAAAATGTCAGTCACTTTAGCAGGCTATACATTTGGCTGGCTCTATTTGAGCAAAAGAAATTGATTCTGGAGTCTGCAGTTTTTCAGTTTGACACAATACTGAACTTCCCTGCCATTTCCCTGCGAAGTGGGACGGGCCTAGACTTCAAGAACTCCAGCGACCTTTGACCTAGGTAGGATTACAGCTTTCATGACTTGCTGTAAACTCATATTATCATGCAGGGCATTTAAATGAAGGTTAAAGGATTTTATTCATATGTATGTGTGTATGTGTGTGTGTATACAAATCATATATATATATATATATATATATATATATATATATATATATGATTTCTTTATTTACATTCCTTTTTTGGGTTTTTTTTTTTTTTTTGGTTTAGTTTAGTTTGGGTTTTTGCTGTTATTGTTTTTTGTTTTTTGTTTTTTGTTTTTTTTTTTCAAGACAGGGTTTCTCTGTGTAGCCCTGTCCTGGAGCTCACTCTCTCACTCTGTAGACCAGGCTGGCCTCGAACTCAGAAATCCGCCTGCCTCTGCCTCCCAGAGTGCTGGGATTACAGGCGTGCGCCACCACTGCCTGTTTTATTTACATTCCAAATGTTGCCCTCCTTCTTCCCCGTTCCCCCTCCCCAAGTTCTTCACCTTTAGCTTCTAAGAGAGGGTGCTTTCCCACCCACTCATCCACCCTCACCTTACCCCTGCCAGCATCCAAGGGGCATCATGTTTCTACAGGATTAGGTCCATCCTCTCCCTCTGAGGCCAGACAAGGCAGTCCTCTGCTACATATGTGTTGGAGCCATGGACCAGCCCGTGTATGCTCTTTGGTTGGTGTCGTAGTCTCTGGGAACTCTGAGGGGTCTGGGAAAGTCTGGGTTAATTGATACTGCTGGTCTTCCTGTGGGGTTGTCATCCACTTCAGCTCCTTCCATCCTTCTCCCAACTCTTCCATAGGGATTCCTCGGCTAACCAGGAAGTCCAATGGTTAGCAGTTTCCGCATCTGTCTCAGTCAGCAGCTGGTAGATTCTCTCAGAGAACAGCCATGCTAGGCTCCTGTCACTGAGCACAACGCGGCGGCGGCGGCGGCGGCTTCAATAATAGTGTCAGAGTTTGGTGCCTGCCCATGGGGTGGCTCCCAGGATTTTTTATTACATTTTATGCATTTATTGTATTCTCTCTCTCTCTCTCTCTTTCTCTCTCTCTCTCTCTCTCACACACACACACACATACACACACACACATACACACACACACACATACACACACATACACACACACATACACACACACACATACACACACACACACACACACACATACACACACACACTGCAGTGTTCATGTGGAGGTCAAGGACAGCTTGTAGAAACTGGTTTCCTCCTTCCATCACATGGATTCAGCAAATGAACTCAGATTTTCAGGCTTGGAGGCAAGTTCCTTTAGCAACCAAGCCATCCTGCTGGCTCTAGAGCCATGTTTTAGTTGGAAACAGTTGCTGACAACATTTTGTAGACATTGTCCTCTGCTGAGTGTAAATCTCTATATCTGAGACTGTTTGATCCCAGAGCTATTGACTATTAGGTGAAATTTAGAGACAATGGGTGGAATTCTTTGATTCCTATGGGTACATCTTTGTTGTTGAATGTCAGTAGAGTCAGAATCCTCTGTAGAGTCCATTAGAAAACAAATCCCTAGGCTTCACCAATGGAATGTCTTATCTAGTAGTGTTAGCATAGTGCCTAGTAGTCTACACTTACCAACAAGTTTCTGAATAACGTTGATACTACTAGTCCTGAAATTATGTGCACCTCCCCCTCTTTCTCATTTATATAAATGTGTGTGTGCATGTTTGCATGTGTGTGTGTGTGTGCGCGCGCGCACACGTGCACGCATGCCTGTGTACATGGAGGTCAAAGGCCAATGTTCGGTTTTCTCATCAACTGTCTCTACACTTTGTTTTTAGAGATAGTGCCTCCGGCTGAACCTGGACTTACTGGCTGCCTGGCTTGCTAGTGAGCTCCAAAGCAACTCTCCAGTACTTATGTGTGCTTTACATTTTACATGGGTGCTGTGGATCCAAACTGCAGTCCTTATGACGAGCCATCTCCACAGCCCTTACACCCACCCTTTTCAAACTTCTGTGCTCTGGCTCTGGGTTGGAGAATCTGAATCTAACTTTCACCAAATCTGGTCTTTGACCTGGACATTTTCATCACTGTAATGTAGCCTCAAGCTTCATTCCCAACACTCTCTACGAGAATCTATATTTTTCACAATATCAGGTAGTTAGTATTGACTCAGGTTGAGAAGCATCACTCTGGAGTCTCCCATATATTTCCTATGCAACCAGTGAACCGTTTCAGATGTCCCAAGATGGAGTGTTTAAGCCACATCATTTCCAGGTGAAGACAATTCTGACAGCGTGTGGCCAATGATCACAGCTTAGCACCATTGAGCCCGGGCCTTGCTCATCTCCCTGATGTCTTATCAGACAACGAACTAGGACTTAGAATGGCTAGAGAACACAAGCCAATGGCTTATAAACATGGAGAAGCTTGCTTCAGCACAGGAGCCCTAAAGATCCCAAGGGACTGCATGCTGTGACTCCTTTGGATCCAGAATCCCACAAACCATAAGGAGCCCAGGGTGTACACAATTTGGCCCCACTGAACAATTCTTTAAATTCTATGCAGCAGAAATGTCAATACTACTCTCGGCAGAGCTGGCCGCAGCGCGCTGTAAAGAGGCAGGTGTTCAACATCAAATAACACTGTCTTGGACCTGAGCAACCCAGAGAAAAATGTAAATGAAATTTAAACAGTTATGATAAGAACCAGTCGACCACCCAGTCCACCCTTCCCTAGCTTATCCCCCAACCTCTCTACCACCTCTTTCTCTGCTCACAGGGCTGGAAGTCTTTGGAGTATCTTTAGAATGCTGTTTGTTTTTTTAAAAAATTGTTTTTAGCAAAACAAAGCTCAGACAGGGCCTGTATTAAGTGAATGTCAATTGCATCATCTTAAAGGACCCACCAAAATTTATACTTAAGAGTGGGGTTACATTATAGTTTGCCAGATTACATATTTTTTGCCTAATCAAGTAATGGGCGTGTCTTTTGCTACTTGTCCCATTGCAACCATCAAGGACTAAAACCCCCCACTAAGACCTCAGGGAGTTACAAGGTAAAACTTCTTGCGAAGGAGAATTAATAAACAAACAAAGCACAGATCATAATATTGGCAGACTTTAGTGCAAGTTATCTTTATCAGAAGACGATATGAAACATAGAATTTCCTGTCCCTGAGGTATTGACATAAGGACCACAGCCATGTGGGCAGAAAATGGTGAAGGGGGCTACAGGAATACTTTCTCTGGGTGTCACCCATCTTATTTCACATTAGAAGCCCCTTATTTGGAATCCCATACATCAAGGGATGTGCAGACAGGATGAGGAATCATCTGGAATCATGTGTGACCTTAATCTAGGGACTTTAAACTACCAAAGGGCTTTCTAATACACTCAAGAGGAAGCCCAAACTCCTTATCAATTCCAAATGTTTGCCTCATGTTACTGCAGCACGAAGAGCTTCACTTGCCCTTTCTCTGACAGTCTTTGTGCTATTCTGGTACCAGACCTGAGCACATTTTTTTCTTTCCCCTTTTGGGCCTTGGTTTCCCTTCTGCCTGGGATGCATTTCCTTACATTTCTCTCATCTTTCTCCAAGCATGCGATGCCTGTGGCCTGCCTGTTTGAAGACGTTCTCTCTCCCAGGAACTGTCCATTTCCTTCTTAACTGTTTTATTTTCCCAGTTCCCAGAAGTTGTTTACATCAAACACAATCATCTGATTCCTAGTTCACACTCTGTCCTGCCAGAAATGGAGAGGTGTGGCCAGGAAGCTTCATGCTGTGAGTAAAGCTGGAATAGGTCTCTTCATGTGAACCAGTTTTAGCATCTTCATAGTTTCATGACCTTAGGACAAGCCAACAATTTACATGGTAGCTGAAGTCTTCAACAGCCAAATGTTTCTATGGGCAAAAAGCAGACATCGCATTGCCTTTTAACCCAGCCTAAAAAGCCACTTACCAAGATTTCTACATTTCTATTGCTTCAAGTAGATGGATGAAGGAATGAATCAGGTCTCTTGTCTTGTGGTCTCATGGTCTCTAGGCTAATTTTAGCATCTTTGTAGATGTTCTGTCTTCCTTTGAGAGACACAGACTTTCTACGAGTCCAGAAGCCCAGGTCTTGCTTCTTGGAGTTGCATGCTCTGCATGGACACACTTGCCTCCAGCATTCCTCCTCCTATTCTCCTGCTCCAAGGTCTCAGTTCAGGGCAATGAGCATGCGCAAGACATTTTCTGCTACTAATACTTAATCTGGTGATTATTGCTTATTGCTTACTTAACTACATACTGGTTACACTGCTTTATGATTTTCAGACATTGGGTAAGAAGTAACTTTATGAACATTTCCTGACTTCCCTTCCATCCTGACCTCCCTTCCATCCTTTGGGTTGACTTTCTATCACAGTTGTCACAAGTGTTTTGTTCAGCAAGTGGCATTGGATGACTCCAGGCAGGGTCTTCCAAGTGGACTTTTGAAATGCCAGTTAAGGAGTTTGATGAAAGACTCAAAGGGATGCTGTGCAAACTCACTTGGATCATCTCCCTAAGGGCAGTGGTGATGTGTCTTTGTGGAGGGAACTTCCAGATGAGGATTGTTCGCAAGCTATTGCTCTTTCCCCTACACTGAGGACAGGAACTAATTGAATCTTGAAGCCAGCCAGTCAGAGTAAAGTGCTGGGATACAGAATCCAGTCTTTCATCTGTGGCAACATTCACACATGTCTTTACACTGGAAAATTTGACTTTGTAAGTTAGTTGAATTATGGTTCAATTGAGTGCTAAAGACATACTGTTATTGGTCCAGGGTACCTATTTGTAACTTTTCTAAATCTCAGTGAAGCGACTCACGTACCAAACAGCAAAAAAAGAACAGTGCTGATGGTCATGAGTTAAGAGGATGAGGAGAGTGAATGTGGAGAGCTTGAGGCCGGTTAAGAAGGTGTTGCTTGCCTGTTGGAGGACTCCAGCAGGCTGGCTATGGCACACGGCAATAGCAGGGAATTTTAATAACAACCCAGAGTGACAAATGATGTTGGGTTCATCTAATGGACTTAAAGGAAAATCTCACCTGGAATCTTAACTGTGACAGAAGTGAGACCTCACCCCTTTCTCTTGACCCAGCCCCTAAATGAAGGACTTAAGTAAATAACCAAAGCGGACTGGATGTGAGCCAAAAGTTCCACTTTGCCTGCTAAGTACTTTTAGACACTGATAATGTTTTCTTTGCATGTCTGGATACTGTTCCTCCTCTCAGATGCTAAGCATTCTGAGACGGAAGAGCCTGCCCTATGTAACTTTGTCTTCCCAATAAGGCTAGTCTGGTCTCCAGTGACCATTCATCAACTGAGTGGTGGATTGTATAAGTATCCTTCCCATGACTTTGCGATGAAGTCACTGAACCTGGTGCCAGGTGTGACTGTGTAAAGACCGCGTCTGTGAGGAGGAGACCTGGGAATGCTGTCCCCGTCCTCCCCTTCCCTCCTCCTTGCTTCATTGTCCTCCAGTGTAGAATGTAGGACTGTGTTTATTTTCCATTTGTTTTCTCCTAAACTCCATTTATACTTGTAGTGATGATAATGTGTTCAGGTAAGTGGTTCCCTTTAGATCTAGTTATAGGGCATTGGAGAGACAGCTCAGTAGGTAAAGTGGTTACTGTATAAGCATGAGGCCTCTCAGATTCCTAGAAAGAAATGGGGTGGGTATGGCATTGGACTTGTAATCCCAATACCCAGGAATCAGAGACAGAGAATCCCTGGAACACACTGGGCAGCCAGACAAGTCAAAATAAGCTGTAGGCTCAGCAAGAGATCCTGCCTCAACAAACGCACAAGCACATACACAAATAACCATGGACTGCACGCCGCACAAACATACATATGCAAAACCAGGTAATGTGGTGGAGAGGATGATCAGTTAGTGGGAACTCATTACTATGAGATCCTAAAATAAAACAAGTTGAGCAAAAATACTTTAAAACACACTGAAGTTAATAGCACTTGCTACTCTTGTAGAGTTTGGTTCCCAACACACATCAGGTAATGCTCACCCTTCATACTCACATGCACATATTTTTAAAATAAATCATTTTTAAAAATCCCATTAAACACACACACACACACACACACACACCTCTCTAAGAAGCTTACAGAGGCAAATGAGTAGTTTCTTACTATGGAACGAAGAATGGAAGCTGGTCTTTGCACAAACCCATGAGAGAGGATGTTGGAACAAAATTTAAAGGCTGTAATACCTTGTCTGAATGATGTCATAATGCTGTCAGAGAAAAGCAGAAGAGCCTTCACATGAGTGCTGTTTGATACCCAGCATGCCTTACAAACTCTCCCTTCCTTCTTCCTTCCTTCCTTCCTTCCTTCCTTCCTTCCTTCCTTCCTTCCTTCCTTCCTTCCTTCCTTCCTCCCTCCCTCCCTCCCTCCCTCCCTTCCCCCCTCTCTCTCCCTCTCTCTCTCTCTCTTTTCTCTCTCTCTCTTCTTTCTTTCTTACCAAAGTTGGGAATATGGTGAGCTTAGCAAGATAAGGATAACCTTACCAAATGAACTGCAACTGCATATTAAACTCATCGACAAATAAATTTTTGGAAAAAGGGTAAAAATAAATACTGTCATTAACATGCCAATTTCATTAGAGGCAATGCAAATAGTAGGAATTTCGAGTAATTAGGTCCTAACTAGCAAAAAATACTAATTGGACACGTTTAAATAAACGTTAGATCCCCATTCCCTTTTTACCCTTACCAGAAAGAACTGATGTTAATTTTTCTGCCTATGAGAATCAAGGTCAGTTTGATCTCTCAGAATTTCAGCAAATCACATTTGTGTGGATGGGATGCTGTCTTCACAATGCCTTTACAATGTCATCTCATTTGATGGTGGTAAAAAATGTGACAGCTATTGTTTTATTTATTCTATCAAAAATGAAATGAGGTACAGTGATGGTGGTGGTGATGGTGGTGTTGCTGTTGGTGGTGGTCATGTCTTCTGAATGCTGATGTTTTGATATCATTAAAGATATCAGAAGGGCCTACAATCTGGGCATGCTCAAAAGCTAGCTCAATTTCTTTCATCATTGGTCTAGGGCCTTCCTGCCATATCATCATGTTGGGCATGTGATGGTAAGGCAAACTGTGCTACTGACACAGTAGTTTAAGAAAACATTAGGTACATCTAGCACTTGACCTTGGATTACATTGTGAGGCCAAGGGTATGGCATAATTTTCATGATATTCCATGTATTCTTGTTACTTCTTTCGGAAAAATGTGTCCTAGAAGAACTTGTTCTTCTTGACGCCCTCTTTAAAATTCAGGTGTATTGTAGCTTATGAAGCTTACTTCAGAATTTTCCTCCTTGAAGACATTTTTAGGCGAAAGAAGACAACATATGACCTAGCTTCCTAATTATTCATGCTAATAGTCTGGCAATGTCTTTGTAAAGAGTTTGGCTGATAAACAGAATTGACCAAAACATTGCTACTCAGTTGCTACTCAGAGATATATCTGTGGTGATGGAGATTACCCACAGATTTAAGAGAAGTCACGCTACTGTGTTCTGAGAGCATTATGGACTGCAAAGTAACGGGACCTCAGTTAATGGGTTGGTGAGGATGAACTCTGAGAAGCACTCATCTAACATGAGTTCTGGTTAAGGAACTGATAATGGTGTCTCAGGTTTAGTGCTAGGGGTTCTCTAGCTGTAGAGATGCCTGCTGTTCAAGGGTTTTGGCACTAGAGGGAGATATTGAGCTACACAGATAAGAGGGTAGCCCCCCCCCCCCGCACCCCCCCAGGGAATATGGGCTACATAAGTTTGGTCATGCAAGTTAAATGTATTCTACTTACCAATAACAACATGGATTTAACATGAACTATATGCAAACAGTATACTAACTAGGCTTCTCACGACTTGATTTATTTTATCCTTTGGCTACTGTTCATTATGACTCTAGGATACAGAGAGTTTAGGGAGGCCTGGGAATGTGTTATGGTCACACATCCAAGAAAGGACAAGAAATAATGGCACATGGGTCAAACCAGTTCTGTCTTTAATGTGAGCCTGGACTGTGATGTCCTAATATGCACTATTTGTTTCTCTTCACGTCCCCCCAGAGCAGACTTAATGTAAGCAACTATGACCGTTGAACAAGCAAAGGATAAAGAATTAAATTTGGATTATGGATATTTTTAATAGTTTTTCCTCAGGAGGCAGGTGACCAGAGACATATGGCCAAGCTCCAGAGCAGTGGTTCTCAACCTTTGGTCACAGCTCCCGTGGGAGGTAGCTGACCCTTTCACAGGGTTCACCTAAGATCATTGGAAAACACAGATATTTATATTATGATTTATAACAGAAGCAGAATTACAGTTATGAAATAGCAATGAACGTTTTATAGTTGGTGGGTCACCACAAAACAAAAAGTGTCTTAAAGGGTCACAGCATTAGGAAGGTTAAGAATAGCTGTCCTAGACTATGCTATCCAATTCAGAAAGCACTCTTCCTCCAAGGTTAGTAAGCACTGTAAATGAGGATATTCTCACCTGACCCGAAGCAGAATATTTAAATGGCTTCATTTTCAATAGTTTAACTATAAAAAAAATTGGTTAAATAATTGGAAAACCTTGGGCATGATTGGAGCAATGTGGGTATGTGAATCTACTTTTTCAATAAAAAATTTCCTAACTAGATATCAATCAAGTATTCCTGATGAAAATGTGGTGTCTGAATTAAGATGGGCTATAAATGTAGACTGTGCGATTGTTTTTAAGGAGTTATTTATTATAAAAATGGAAGCTGTTTTATTAATAGTTTTTGTATTGAGTGAACACTGAAATTCTAGATATGCATTGACTTATAGAAAATGAACCATTAAAATGTTTCATACACTTCTTTTTATTTTTGAAATGTGCTTGCTAAATAGAAGGTTTAACTACACACAGACAGTCACTCATGTACATACATGTAAACTACACGCACACACATTTAAACCTACTAGTAGTCACACATAGGTCTCAGCTATTTATAATGAATAATGCTTCTCTAGAGCCAGACTGCCTAGAATCAAATCTTAATTCACAACATATAACTGGAGAAAGTCTGTGTCCTCTTCAAAATGTGCTTTCTTGACTTTTTCTTTTTGACTCTCCAGATCTCTTTGCTGTTCTAAGTATCATAATTGTATCTTGATGTTAGAACAGAATTATAAGACCGCCTCTCTGAAATGTCAGTATACACTGGTAAATATAAATGCTGGTCACAATGTAACTGATTCCACCCCAATCTCGTGTGTGTATGTGTGTGTGTGTGTGTGTGTGTGTGTGTGTGTGTGTGGTTTGTGTGTGTTTGTATATGCATGCGCATGTTTGTGTATATCAGCATGTGAAGATCAGAGGATCAACTATCTCTTCTTCTACCTTGTGGTTCCCAGGGATTAAATTTAGGCCGGCAGGCTTAGCTGTGGGCGTCTTTACCCAGCCAGCAATGGCACCGGTCCAGGAACTACCACATTGTTGGTGGAAATATAAAAAGGTACAGAGTCTGGCAGTATCTTATCAAACTGAATGCACTTTTATGACCACGATCCAGTCGCTGAACTCTTAGGTATTCACCTAGAGCAGCTGAAAACATATCCACACAAAAATCTGCCTGTAGATGTTTGTAGCCTCCTTGTTCATAGTTGAGTTGGGAGACAAACAAGGCATCTTTTAGAGAGAGAGGGGATACATAGCTTTGCTGCATGGGTTTATGGCAGAATACAGTTGGGCATGAGTAAGTAGGGAGTTGCCACAACAATTAGAAGAGAGTTAAATGGACATCATGAGGAGAACACGCCAACCTAAGGTAGCTTCAGGCAGCTTTCATGAGCCCAAGTACTCACAGTTCCAGAAAAGGCAAAAAGATAGAGACAGCGACCGGCTGGTAACACCTGGGGATGGGGGAGGGGGATGAGTGGGTGGAGCGGTTTTTTTTTTTTATAGCAGTGAAACTGCTCTGTGTGGCACTGTATTAAGGGTACCTGTCATTTTCCATTCATCAGAGTCCACGGGATATGAATATGAAGAGGAGACCTGCTATTTACTTTAATATTAGATTGATCAATCGATTGGTTGGTTCCACCCTACCCGTGTGGGAGAACCATGGATGGGGCAGTGTAGTATGCCACTGTGGGCACATGTCAGCTGTCACAGCACTGGGTAAGGGAGCTTCTGCATAGTAAGCATTGATATGGGCAGTGCACATGGATGGAGAGGGGCTTAAGAGATAATTCTGTGTCTTCTGTTAAGGTTTGTTATGAACCTAAAACTGCACTAAAAAATAAGGTTTAATAAAATAATTTGTAAGGAAAATCAAGTCATAGTCACAAATGTGACTTCTATTTTTTTCAAGCTCTCCATTTCCATTTAAGCATCTTAATTTGTGGTGATATTTTCTTTTTTAACTTTTTTTTTTTTAATTAACAAGAATCCTTGTTACTCCATACTACTGGCACTATGGACACAGCTTAAAGCTAATCTTTATTGAGAGATCATTCTTATTACTTTAGGGAACTCATCTTGAGATTAGCTCAAGGGCTGGGACAGTTCCAGAATATTGATACTGTGTTTGTTTTGGGGATCATAGCACTGAGAAGAGTGCCACTGTGCTGACTATCCCTCCCAGAGCCAGAGAGCAGACACCAACAGGTAACTCAGTATATCACACATTCTACTTTGTGAGGCCCAACCCTGGAACTGGAAGTTAGAGCTCGCTGTAGTTTAGATCTGGAAAGGCGTTCAAGAGAAGGTTCTTAGCTCGGTGCAATTGAATGCTCATAGAAGCTTTAAGGGATGGGGCATCTTCTGTTGCAGCTTTCTTTGACCTGTTCTAACTGACAGAGAGGCAAAGAAGACAAGAAGGACTCTGGAGGGAGCCTTCCCCTCTCCGTGACCACACCCTAACAACTCAGAGGAAATAAGTGGCATGGATTAGACATGATAGGACCTAAAAGAATATTAAAATGAGTCATTCTAGACTGAGAGAAACAACAGTAACAAATCCCGAGAACACACCAGAGAAATCAGCAACAGATCCACAAGAAGGAACTGGAAATGGGGGGGGGGGGGACTGGAAATAAGAGGAAGATAAATAAGGATGCCCCTTAATGTTATTGTATGTGCTTGTGTGTGTGTGTGTGTGTGTGTGTGTGTTTGTGTGTGTGTGTGTGTGTGTGTACACGCGCACGAGTATTGGGTAAGTAAGTTCGGCTGTGAGGGTATGTGTGAAGGTCAGAGGCTAATGTTCTGCATCTTCTTCAAGTGTCTTTCTGCCTTATTTATTGAGACAGAGTTCCTTACCGAACCCGGGGCTTAGAGTCTGGTATATTTTGTTTTGATTTGCTGGCCATGATCAGGTGGCCCGCACTGGAGTTATAAGCGTGTTCTGCTGCGTTGAGCTTTTATATGGTGTTGGGAATCAAAGCTCAGGTTCTCAGTCTTGCACCTGCAAGCTGGCGCCTTCCCTACTGAGATAACTCGCCGCCAGCTTGGAAGGACCCTGCCCCTCCCAGACCCCCCCCCCCCCACCGAAAGGAGCCTGATTCCCGAGCATAGTGAGTAGCGAGAAGGGATCCCTTAGAGACCCAAGCCTGATATCTGCATTTCACAGCCTTAGCTCAGGGTCCTTGCCGCCATTCCTGGCGTGCGTGGCTTTGGTGGCTACACATCATGGAGAAGAGTGTCCTTGATAAGCTACGGAGCTTGACGTGAAGCACATGGGTTTTATATCAAGGGGTCTTAATTACAAAGCTGTAAATATGTCAAAGGGATCTGACAGCACCTTATTAAGTTACAAGACTGAGTTCAAGTGGCTTCTGATGCTGGCACAGTCCCCAAAGGAGTGGCTTTTACGGGCACTGCCAACCTAGTCTTCCGTTCCCTTTCCCTGTGCCCTGCCCTTTTAAATTCTGTTAATTATAGAAAATACTGCATAGGAATGAGTTATAAATCAAATTATAAAAACACATTTGAAATACTTCTTCTACAGTGTTTGCCTTTTTTTTTTCCTCTTTTTAATTCTTGTATTTCTTTGAAGGATGGTACAACTTAATCTCTAGAGATCCCTCTTTGGAGTGCTAACTAGAAAAACAGGTAAAATTTAAATGAGATACTAACTTGAGACTGGTATTTTAAATTGTATTTCTCAGGAAATAGGTCATCAGCTTCAAATGTCCTTTGTGTGAATGTGTGTGTGTGTATGTGTGTGTATATATCTATGTATCTATGTGTATATATGAGTGTGTATATATAAATGTGTATGAGTAAGTATATATGTGAATGAGTGTGTGAATTTGTATGTATGAGTCTGAGTGTATGTCTGTGTGTGTGTGTGTGTCTGTGTGTATATGAGTGAGTGTATGAGTGAGTATGTGGGTGTAAATGAGTGTGGATGTATGTGTGTGGATGTGTATGAGTGTGTGTCTGTATGCATATGAGTGTATATAGGAGTACCAGTATGTATGTGTGTATCTCTGTGTATGAGTGTATATATGATTGAGTGTATGTGTGTATGAGAATATGTCTGTTGTATAAATGAGTGAGTGTGTATAAGTGAGTGGGTATGTATATGTGTATGAGCAAGTATGTATATATGAATGAATGTATGTGTCTGTATATATATATATAAAGTGTGTGTGAGTGCGTGTATCTGTATGTGTATGAGTGTGTATATATATTTGTATGTGTATATATGAATGAGTGTGTGTATAAGTAAGCATGTGTGTCTGTGTGTGCTCATGCACATACAGTGGTGGAAGCCAGAAGTTAACACGACGGTATCTTCTGTCACTCCCCATCTTGTTTTCTTGAGACAAGGTCTCTCACTGCACTTAGTGCTTATTGCTTCTGTAGGCTGGCTGGCTAGCGCATGAGATCTGCCTGGCTCAGCCTCCTCTGGTGACAGCTGGGTTACAGGCGTGCATAATCATGTATTGGCTTTCTATATAGGCACTGGGATCCCAATTCAGGCCTTCATGCTTGCACAGCAAGAAGGTTATGGCTCAGCCAACTCCCCATGCCCAAATACCCTTCTTTCCTCTCTTTTAAAGCATAAGTGTAAATGGGCAAGTGTATAGATATGTCTGTCACACTGAGATGCTCATGAAAACTGATTTAGTTAGTTGCATTATTAACTAATGCAAGTCCTCAGTGCAAGGCCTGTTGGGGATTGGTTCGAATGCTTTGAATTAATCTGGCCCCCAAAATCAGGAATCTCTGTGTCCAAATGCTGAAGGTCCTTGTCCCCAGTTGGTTTTGGATCAATGGATAAAGAGCCATTGACCAATGACTTGGGGGAGAGAGAGAGGCAGAACTTTTAGATTTGCACAGATTAGGAACTGGAAGAGAGGAAGAGGATCCCCATGATTCAGAGGGAGATGGATCAGACTTAGAGCTGCAGAAGGAAAATCATCTGAAATGTAGGTGAGAAGGAATGCGGGCCCCAGAAGCATCTTGGGCAGCAAAGCTTAGGAAACACCCATAAGCAGCCAGGACAACAAAGATGAAATACAGAGTAAGAGGGGTGCTAAGCCAGAAGTACCAGAGGGAAATGTGTGCTAGCCACGGGGAGAATTAGAACTGTCCAGTCTTTGAGCTAGTGCAGGCATTTTTAAAATTAACTGGTGTGTGTGGTGTGGTGTGTGTGTGGTGTGGTATGTGAGCAGGTGCGACCTGTCGTTAGCCAAACTACCAGAACAGGGCTTTTGCCCTCAGTGGGGGCCTTGGAAATGTATAGTGTCCATATTTTCTTCACTTTATTTTACTGTGCTCATATGCAAGTCCAAGAAACTGTGCTATGATTTCATAGCATATCTTTCATTGTGTCTTTTTTAAATCTTTCTTTTTTCCTTTTTACTTTTTTTAGTCTACTCTTAACTTTTTGTGGTGCTGGGGATGAAATCCAGGGAGGATCTTGTACATGCTAGGTAAACGCCTACTACTTAGCTGCACCCCTGCCCTGACACGCCCTATTCTATATGAGGATCACCATCTCTCTTCTTACCTTTCTGTAATGTATGTGTCAACTGAGAATTTTAAAATGGGCATGGAAGCAACTTCAGCTATTCATGACCTAGAAAATTTCAAATAAGGAGTTGATTTGATGGCAAAGCTGAGAAGCAAAACAATGGACGGAAGAAGAACCCAGAGAGATTGGAAAAAGCAAGAATGCTCCCAGCTCTAGCCATGTATATGCATTTTTGTTTGACTTGTGTGGGCAGTAAGGCTTCAGGGGTGCTGTGTGGACTGAGACAAGGAGGTGTGCTCTAAGAGCTGGAAGGGAAGTGACCTAAGGAGGCCTCTGGTGCTTCCCAGGTCCCTATGGGAACCAGCGAAGGGATGCTTTCCTGATGTCATTTTGCCTAGACTTCTAGGAGTAATCTAAGTCCCATGCTGCTTTGTAAGTAGACCTTGCCATGTATTTTTCCTCTGTTAGAAATAACATTTTACAGACTTTGCTTTTCCTTTCAGAAAGTCAGTGAGGCACATTTATTTAAGAACACAAGAGGGTTGGAGTGGAAGCAGATGGCTCTTCTAATATGTTCTTCTATATGTTGATATCTGCGGGTTAGGCTTTTAAAACCTGTGTGATTATCTGTTGGGTAGTATATATGCACCACACATGTGCCTGGTGCCTGTGGAGACCAGAAGGCACTGAAATCCGCCATTGTAGGTGCTAGGGACCAAGCTCTAAAAGACTTGGCTCTTAACCACTGAACCTTCTCTCTAGCTCTACTTTCATACTTTTGAAAAGGACTTTTGTTTAAATTAAAATTCAAATAACAAGGTCACGAAGCTATGGGTACCCACCTTCCCTTCTTTGTTCTTCCTCTGCATATTTCTTTCTTCATGATTGTTCCCCACTATCACAAGTAGTTACATTCTTTATGTCTTAGCTTTAACCTGACTAATAGTTTTTACCTGAAAGGATTAGGCTTAAGTCACAATGTAGAACAAATGTAAAACAACAAGGTGTTTTTATGGATGCTTATATATAGATACCATGAAACTGACCCTGAAATTCACATATACTTTGGGTAGAAAACATTAAAATTAGCTATAATAATGACAAAACACAATACTATTTAGAAGTAGATTGACTATAAAATATTGCAAAACTACTGTTTGTATAACCAGTCTGAAGATTTAGGAGAGACTTTTTAAAATTTTTAAATAAGAACAAATTTTGAAAGGGCACATGAACATGAAGTCATAAGATAAAGTTTAATAGATTTGATCATGTTAAGACATAAAACACAGCCAATCTAATCAAATTTCAGGCATGCATTTACATAAATATATTAAATTAAGAAAAGAAATTATACACTTAAACATCCTTTCACCTAAAAAATCATTAAATCCACAGATCAATAATAAAGCCAATTCTCTGCATTTACCACTTCAAAATACAATTGTTCTATTTTAAAGATAACACAAATACACTTGTTAGAATTTATATGCATTATACATATATTATATATTACATAGATAGTGTGTATACATATGTAGTGTTTGTACAGATAGATAAATATATGTATATATATACATGGGTGTGTGCACATGTACAGATACACACAGATGTGCTTGAGGCCATCTGTACTAACTATAAACTGCTGGAGCCTAACGCTGAGCCACGCTGGAGCCAGTTGGGTGTGAAATGCTCTTTTGCCTCCGACATGTCAATCATCCCAGTGAGCTTCCAGTGCTTTCCTTGCAGGTGCCTTCATGTCTCTACAGTGTGAAGTTATGCGAGGCACTTCAACATTTATATTGTATTAATGAATACATGGGTGGGGGCTGAATAATAGAGGACCAATCAAGGAAAACTGTACATCTTTGCAAACTGATTTAGTGAGTCAGATTAGTTCAAATTTAAGAGGGTCCTGTGAGCCAGTAACTACACACGTTAATTTCTGGGGACGTTCTAGAAATCATAACAGTTCCTATGCTAGTTCTGATCCTTTAAACTTGCATCTGGGCTAATTGTCCCTCTGCCTTCTGCTTCTTACTAATGTATTATCAGCAACCTGAGGATGGATTGTTTCTGAATCTTTTAAGAGTCTCATAATCTTATAAGATTATGAACAGACTGTTTTAAATTTCAACAGCTTGAAGGAAATGGACAATTTGGAACACTGAAATATATGAGAAGAACGGAACACAAAACTCCTTAACACTGAACAAATCAATCACAGATACATGCAAGGAAGACACAAGATTTTTCTACTAGAAATCTTTCATGTTCATAGTCATAATTCTACAACATGTTCATTGCAATTAGATAGATTCATTTTAAATAGCAGTGTGTTGTAGCATGTCTTAGGGCATCCAGTTTCCAAAATTCCACATTACTTCAGTATTACCCATTTTAGAACTTCATGGTTCTTAGTGACACTCATGCCCCTACACATCCTCTGACTAGAATAAGATATGGGGGATATATGATAGCTCATAAAGCTGTCAGTTTAGTTTCTCAAAACTAATATTATGAAATGAACCCTATGAACATGGATTCTTAGTTCATTCCAGGAACATCATGCCTCAGATTTTAAGATTAACAGAGTAAAAAAAAAAATGTATCCAATGTTTGTTCTGGCACAAACCATATCAGGCCTAATCATAACTGACTCATGTGAATGGAAACTACTGACTAGGTATTTTTCAGTACAGAGAGAAATGTTCAAAACTGAACTTCTAACTGTGAAGAAAAAGCTTATATTTGGCCACTATCAATTTCCCATGACTACATATTCTATTTTTCTCTAATGTATATATGTATATACATATGTACATGTATAAATGCACATATATGTATATATTATATGTATATATGATAGATGATATATATATACATCTATTAGATGATAAAATGTTGTTCTTTTTATTTAAAGGATGATAGCCAACAGATTAATATACTATATATGGGATGTTCCCTTGCCAGTATATGGATATATCTATTTTGAATCTATAAATAATACATATTCAAAAAGGAAAAGCTGAAATAAACAATGATATCTTACTTTGTGGTGTACATGAAAGATTACCTAAGGATGAGTGCTGAATTGATTTTTTTTTTTTAATTTTGCTGTTGACTGACAAAAACAAATAAGAAGTTTTAGGCATAAGGCTTTTTTGTTGATGCAAGGAATCTATTACTTCCTTGCATCTTTTCAACTGGCTGATACAGACCCTAAATACATTGTATAGGAAAGCAAGGTAAATGATGGATAGATTTTAGCTTCATATCTAATAGAATTTTTTAAAAAAATGCCAATCTCGTAAAGAATGAATCTCTTCAAAGCCGCTAGAAAACATCATAGTGATTGAGAATTAAGCAGCTAACACCCCTCGATGCTCCCAAAGATCCTTTGGCCTCTCCTAGAGGGCAAGCTCAAGATCATTTCCGGAAGTTAGTCAGAGAGATGGAGATGAGGAAGACAGGTACAACTTGGCTGAGACTTGTATCTGACAGGCTCTAAGAACATCTTTTCAACATGGAAACCCTTCTTTCCTGGGTTTCCTATCTTGTTCCATGTCCTATTAGTAATCAGATGTGTGGCTAGTTTGTGCACACGTGACAGAGAGAGTCAGAGAGCAAATTCATGTTTCAATTATGGGAAAAGGAACTTTCTGATGGGAATTGGACAGCCCTCCCAGAAACAGACTGCCTTATTCCTCAGGGGATATAGATGGGCTCATCTTCTGGGTATAGAACTTTGATTGAGTGCTTTGAAAGTGCAGATCACATAACAGAGAAAACGTGTCTGAGGCCACCATTACCAAGAGACTAGTTTTCTTCCGTGTAGATCTGGAATAGTTTTCCTCAAAATAGATTTTTATAGAGATGATCATCACTTTGGTAAGAACTAGCTAGGGCTGCCCCTCCTGTCAGGTCAAGCCCTCTACTAGGGTGACTGTCATGATCTTTCCTGTAACTTTGCTAGAAGACCAGCATGAAGCACCTGTGCTGGCAGCTGTGTAGACCTTTTGTTGGTCATTTCTTTACAAGTTACTCCCATAATTTGGCCTGGAAAGCCATATCTCTACTTTTCTTAGTAATACTGAATTTGAGCCAATGTGATTCTGGAATAGAAAACAAAGGTAAAAAAAAAACAACAAAATGTCTACTCTAGGACGACTTCATGATCAGCACACATGATTTGTCTGTTTAGTGAAAAGCAAGATAAAATGCAGGAGAGACGAGAAGGAAGAGATTCAAAGAGAGACAGGTAGGAAGAGATGGGTGGCAGTGCAGAGAAAGGCAGGGTGTGGAGCCTTAGATAACATTCTAGATAGATGCTCATAAAGTAAGCTGAACTTCGCTGATATACTTCTATCCCCTTAAAAGCTTAAGCTGGATTCCCCTCATGTGCCAGGAGACAGTAGAGAGATCTTAAGATCTTGGATTAGTGTGTACTTTGAAAGACCTCAGGTTCAGTGTCCGACTTCATTTCTCACCCTGAATAGATTTGCTGTATGCTTTGTGTGCTGGTAATAAAAACAAGCCAGAAACAAAGATACTAAATAACAGTATGTCACTCCCCAAAATAATAACTAAGGAAGTCAAGACTACTCAGAGCCGTGCATGTGGTAAGGAAATAGTTTTCTTGTTGGATTTTATAAACATGTATATGTTTTCTTTGTTCATCCTTTATGAAATTGATCAGTTAAGTGCTAGAAACTTCTGAGTAAAGCTTGTGGAATATTTTCCAATACCTTAAATAAGGTTCTAAGATGAAGAGATATGGCCTGAAGCACTTTTGCCATCACTGAACTTTCTTAAGTGTCCCCCTTTTACACCTTAATCAGAGACTCCAATTCAGCTCTTGTATGTGCTTAGAAACAGGCCAGAAGCTTATAGCAACACAGCTAGTAAGGTCATTTTACATTCAGCTGTGACCCAAAGCCTAGGGTCTAGAATGGGCGGGCATACTACAAAACGGCTTATTTCTCTTTCATCACTCACATTAGCTTTGTTAGATGGGTAGATTTGGACTTTTAAATGATGAAACATTTATTTTTCTCAGCTCATGGTTTTTAACCAATTCCCATCTGCCTCTCACAAACCATTTAGGATAATTCCCCGATACATTTAAAAATTGACGTCAAGGTCAAAGAAAAATTTGGAATTGGTCACATAGCCTAAAGCACACCATCGCCCACCAGTCACTACTCTCTACCTTTCTCCTAGGGGTGGAAAGAAAGGATTTTAGTGACTTCCTTTGCTTGGGCTGCATACCCATGGATCACAGTCTTTAAAGATAATTTGTTCTTTCATTTTAAAAGCTTCTTATAGAAACGACATAATTTTGGGGTGCTTCCTGAAGTCACTTGAAACCTGTTCACTTGGGAAAGGTCTTTGTAAAACAGCTCTGGAGCTGGTCATCTTAGCCTAGGTTATTTGCAGAAGAGTGTCCACCAATGGAACATCTTCTCTTTTAAAGATATAAAAAGAAGATCATGGGTTTGAAGATTTTTGCTGACTTTCTAGGGGCATTATTGTTTCTGCTCAAACTATGAATGGGAGTATGTGCAATAAAACTGTACAATTTGACAGATTTAGACAGCTGGCTTCTTCATGAGAAGTTCACAGTCTGTCAATGTCACCCATACTGAATAAGGAATGATTTGATAGTAAGGTCCATTTATAAAAAGGGTTGTCAGGGCAATTTTTCCTTTTATTTTTTTAATTGTAAAACTTTCTGTGATGGAATTCGGTTAAAAGACTATGAAGAGAAAGCAATGAAGACAAAAGATTGCTATTAACTTACAGATGCAGACTACTGCATGGCTCATTGCAAGATTTGTCACAGTGTTGGGCCAATGAAGTGTGGGTAAGACTAGAAGGGACCACCTCTTTTCTGGGGTAAGAGGGCAATTTGGTCTCCATGCTCATTTAGTCCCAAGACTTCTTTGAATAGACTGTCAATTGAATCTAAATTGTGCAAAATTATGCATGCACTTTTTAATGCAGACTATTGTTCCCTAAGCACCAAGATTTCCCAACCTGCTTCCATTTCATATGAGGTCACAGGCACCCAAGTAATCAAATGTGGAAGACAGGAGCAGTGACCCAACAAATGTTCTACAGTGTGTATTCCTCTAGAAATGCACCCTGTGCTTGAGTTGCAACTCTCTCACTATAAGACCACAGAGGAATCCTAGCTGGGAGAATATTGTTGTTGTTTCATACTTAAGGCTCATATTCCTGAGGGTGAAGAGCAAGTGTGCACTGTCAGCCAGGGCTGCACACTTTTATGATTCTACAGATTGGATTCCAGAGGAGTGGTCAAGAACATGCACGTATCATGGTCCAATGTCAGTAGTACAAAAACGCTTTGTTAAATCCAAACATGGAGGGATGGCAAATGGAAAACCATTTAGAAAGATGCCTGTTAGACTCTTGTAATTAAAAGCTAGAGCACATCATTTCTTTAAGAAAATCTGAACAGAACGGTTGTAGACAATTTATTGAGGCAAGAACCAAAAGGTATTGTCCCAGAGACCTAAAGGAATATATATGCACTAGAAGTCAGATTTGCCAAGAAAGAAGCTCTTAGGAATTCATACATGTGACCAGCTTATATGCAGCCTGGTGTGGCTGTGAAGGAGCAAGCTCTTCTCCAGGGAGGATGGATTCAGAGCACACACCATAGCCTTTTAATCTCACAGACTGATATCCTTACTACGGTGAAAGCACTTTACATGCACGCAATGCTGGGATTTTATAAGAACTGGCTGCTGTCTTGCTTCCTCATCCGATGGGAGGGAGTGCATGTTGGCACAAGTACTGCCTCATTAGATCCACAGCACATTAAAGGCTGTTTGCTCCTTCACTCCCCTTCTTTCCAATTAAGTTGGTGAAAAACATAACTTTAGTATTTTACAGGACAGGGTAAAGTGTCTCATCTAGGTGATGTCTATATTATAAAAATAAAATAAAAAATATAAATATGTAACAAAAACCCAGAGCCTATTGTTACACAAAATATACAATAGAAGCAGTGCATTCAGGAAGATTGTTCTTTCAAATAGGTTGTTCTGATTTAATCATAAAACATTTGAAAAGCATCTTGAGATTAAGCTGAAGTAATCAGATTGCTCTGTCAAATAAAAAGGTGAGTGTACAGCCTTCTGTGATTAGATACATCAACAGAAACGAAGATTACAATCTTACATCAAGCTGCTTGTTCGGAAATTCACCAAGGAGTTTGGAAACATGCTCTCTTATTATAGACCTTTAATATAAAAATACTTCCACCACATTGCACAAGAACATTTCAAAACCCCACTAAGGTCAGCTTTAGTAATTACAGACAGAAATTTCCTGAAATGTTAAAGACTATCTTCCGATGCCATAAAAAACTCTGTGACCAATCTGCAGTGGAACTTCTGTGTAAAGTACTCCACACCAGAAAGTAGATATTAAAAACAAAACAAAACAAAACAAAAACCCTTCTGTTATATAACCTTGAGTTTGGGGTTGTGAGTGCGTGTGCAGATGTGAAGAAACGTACCAACATACACGCTGAGATCTGCACATTTCTGGAAATTGCTTTTAAATTACTAAAAGAAAATGAAATCACAGGAGTGTGTAGCAAAAGGACAGTCTCTCTTTTTAATGACAAGATCGAAATAAATGCCCATCGGAAGGATATACTCAAACTGTCCCAGAAACTATACAATGTAACTTGTGAGATCCAGCAAGTAAGACGTCATGTCAATGATCTGATCAAGGATACCTGCTCTGGTCACTCTGCGGATGTTCCTGTCCACTTGCTCACACTGAGGACCGAGATAGCCCTTTTTACAGAGACACTTGTTCGGTCTGACACAGACACCTCCATGACGGCATGCTGGCTCACACTTGGCTGCAAGAAAGAAAACAATATGGTATACTTAATCTTCACGTCTGAAGCTGCCATATCTGTGATCAAGTAGTTGATGGAAAAGGAAAGGTAGAAAAGAAGGTGGGACACAGTCACAAAATGATTGGACAGAGAATATACAGGAGGCAAAAACTGTTTCCAGACACAAGGTATTTTGAGGGCAGGGACTGAGCTAGACATCTGGATGTCAACAGGATAAGAAGTAGAGATCATGAGAAACTGTCTCTGATTTGCCGAACTGACTCTAACACAAGGATGTCAGCTCTTTCAACTCCTGCTTCACAAGGTCTTTTAACCCACAGCCAGTTCCGATCCTGCAGGGGAGGAGCACACAGGAGAGAGGGGCTGGCCCTGAGAAAGGGGCCCCGGGCCAGAGCAGGTCCAATGTGACATTGAAATAAGATCAGTTTGGGATTGGAGTTGCATGAACTATTCAGTCTCTAGTCTCCCTGGGGTCCCCACTTCCCTATGCTTTTAGAGGGTGCACCAAACACTTTGCTCTACAATTATGCCTCAAAACCCATCCTAGGCCTGCAAGAGACTGGCAGATGATGCTCTGTGTGGCCATTTTACAGCAGGAAAGCTCCTTATTGAATTTACTACTACCACAGAGGAAAAGAATATAAAGACATTGCTAACATGATATGGAGTCATAGAATCTGGATTATTCATTAGTTGTCACTTAATGAAGTCTAAGGGTAGAACCACCACACATACACTCGCATCCTTGAATACATTTCTTTAAGGAGTCAGAATCGCTTTTGTGTATTCAGATAACTCAAAACTTATGGCTGAGCCATGGAAAGCAACGGATAAGAAAAAGAAAAGCATTTTCTCCTTCAAATTTCTGGAAGATGTGTGAACCATCTGGGTGTATAAATAAAATTCCTCATTGAGAACATCCCAGATTAATTTCATAAAGTGCTTTTTTTTCTTATTTATTGAAAAATATTTAAAGTTAATCAGGAGAAAATTTTAATTGAGAAGGTTTTCTTGAAACAACAACCTAACCAAAGAATGTTTCTGATTGTGATTAGTATCTCTTAAGACATTGTAGAGCACATCAGGACTTAAAATAACTTGTCCACCCTCTGTTTGAGCATGTTGTCCAAGAAGGCATTCAGAAGTAGTTTTTTTTTTTAACTGACATTTGTTTGAGGGGACATAGAAGTTAGGCAAAGTGTAAAAAATCCAACAGAGTGGATGCTCTATGAGACAGAGAAGGAGACAAGAAGAATTCACATTGCCAGACAACGAGACACCAAGAGGAGCAGAGGGTAATAGGCATGTGACTAGCATTACATTTGTAATTGGTTAATTTTGTGCTCAACTGACCAAAAGGGAGATGGGCTTGGTCAGTAGAGTGTGCGCATTTATTCTGAGTAGCTACCAGGATCCTGCAGAGTTACGGCTACACATCGATCACCTATGTGTATAGCACTAGTCCTAGTTAGATGCTAGCAATATTACTAAATGGCAGAAGAAACTTAAGCTTAAAACATGCACTGTCTATATGACCTTTAAGTATTGACTGTGTCTGTAAGGCAATTTGCAAGCTAGATAAGCCATGATTATATTTGGAAACAAATACATTTTGTAAAATAAGAAGCAGTATTTATGAACCAAGAACATTATTAACTATTAATTTGGAGTTTGAGGTTTCATCAGGAGGGTGTACCTTACTGAGTAAAACAGTAGAAAGAGGGTTCTCTTGGCCAAGGGTTGGTAAACACTAAGTCTTTGGCTGATGCGAATGAGCCAGATACAGGGCTGTGGCATGCTGGGTTTTTTTTTTTTTTGAAAGGATCCAGTCATTTAAAGATCTTTTATGCCTATGATTAACTGAGATATGTGAACAGCCACCATTAATGCCAGATAGAGACATTGCATAGTGCTAACCACCTGCACACTAGGTGATTCTACAAACAGGTGATGCTAATGCCCAGGGATCATTGTCAGTCTTCTGGGTGGTAACAGGGATACTAACCAGTTCTGCAGAAGTCTCCCTCCCAGCCGGGGCTGCAGCAGCATTTTCCTGTGGGGGTGTAGTAGCCATTCCGACAGAGCCGGGAGCATTCCGAGGTCAGTGTCTGGGCAGGTTGAACTGTGACCCTGCATTCTTCAGGCATTAAAGGTCTGTACCCCAAAACAAGAGTCGACATAGCACATCAGTCAGAAAATCAGTATGGGATAAAATTTGGTGATCTTACAGCTTACAAAGAACATTTGTTACTTTCAAAAGAGATCTCTAAGCGACTTAGTGAACATGTTACAACTTCAGAATAGAAAAATACGCCAGTGATGTGAAATAGCAAAAGAAACTTCAGCATCAAAATTCTTCATAAAAATTATCATCATAATGATAGAATAATATGGCTCTTTTGGGTTTGGTAGCTAGAACATCTAAAAACTATAGTTTTTAATATTTCAAAATGCTATTTGATGGTATATGTGTGTGCCTATGTGCATGCGTGCATATGTGTGTGAAGAGTGTGCACATGCCGTGATTCATTTGTGTGGACCAGAGCTCAACCCTGGAGTCAGTTCCTTCCTCTCACCTTTCCACAGGTTCTGAGGATGGAACTCAGGCCATTGGGCTTGATCATCCTCATACTGTAATCTTAAAAATAGAAGGGCATGAGCCGGGCAGTGGTGGTGCACGCCTGTAATCCCAGCACTTGGGAGGCAGAGGCAGGCGGATTTCTGAGTTCGAGGCCAGCCTGGTCTACAGAGTGAGTTCCAGGACAGCCAGGGCTATACAGAGAAACCCTGTCTCGAAACAAACAAACAAACAAACAAACAAACAAACAAAAATAGAAGGGCACACATTCTAAGCTTCCCTCCAGACCCATAAAAACTTTTTGGGATAAGCCCTGGACATGTCTCTTGTTTTGGGGATCACTGTAATAACAAAGGGCTAGTGATATCATCATGTAATGTCTAACAGACATGTGAAGGAGTCCCTTCTGCTCTGATCCCGTCTTTCTCTCTGTCTCTCTTCGATGGTTATTGGCACATATTGTCAGTTGGCCATTGGGCACATTAGATGCGAGCTCTGCTGCTGAGTTACATGCCTGCCTTTCTTTCTGCTAAACCACTCACAACTTGCACTTGGGGGCAAAATCTCCCAGCCTCTCCCTCTCCCTCTCCCTCCCCCCCCCCCCTCTCTCTCTCTCTCACACACACACACACACACATACACACACACAAGGCAGGATCTCCCTATCTCTTTGTCTCTCTTGTCTTTCAGGGAAGAGTTCAGGCTGGCCTCATATTTGTTTTGTATGCTGGGTTGGACTTGAACTAGAAATCTCTTACTTTAGCCTCTCTGTTACTGGGGTTATAGGGTTGTACCAGCTCATTTTACATTTATTTTGACAAAATAATTTTCCATTTCATCCCCCTTGAAAGGCATCCCAATATGCATATGCAAGTGAATATTTATGCTATCGAATAAGAATTTAAATTATTAATGCAAAGAATGACACCTATAGAACAGAGATTTTATGAATTATATAAAATTATTTTATCATTATATAATAATTTAATTAGCTCCTGTTATGAAGAGGAAAATGCCAATAAATATCAAGCACAGAAATCTTATTTGCAATGTGAAACCATGCATTTTATATTAGTTGCTCTATAAGCCATTCAGCCTATAAGACAACAATGGCCAATGATATACATCATACATTACGCAGATGATGTCTTAATAACAAGAAAAAATCCTCAGGACTTGTTTTTATGTTATAGAGATTTACAACAGGCTTTAGCTGATAAAGGACTACAAATAACTCCAGAAAAGATAGAAACTCAGGATCCTTATAATTATTTGGGCACTTACAGATCAAGCCGTTTACACCCCTCCCCCCCAGAAGATAATTATTCACAGAGACAGTTTAAAAACTTTAAATGATTTTCAAAAATTGTTAAGTGGTATCAGTTGGCTTTGCCCCTATTTAAAGTTTACTACAGGAGAATTCAAACCTTTATTTGATATTCTTAAAGGGAGTGCTGATCCTACCTCCCTTTAACCTTAGAAGGGTTGTTGGTCTTACAAGTAGAAAGAGCTATTGAAATACAATTTGTTACTTATATAGATTATTCTTTGCCTTGACATCTGTTGATTTTTTTTTAATACGACTCGTATGCTTACAGGATTATTGTGGCAAAGGGCTCCTCTTATGTGGATACATTCTGAGTATCTCCTAAACGTAATATCCTGTCATACTATGAGGCAGTAGCCTGGATGACTGTACTTAAAAAAAAAAGCAGGCGCTCACTTATTTTAGCGAGGAATCAGATATCATTATTCAGTCTTTTAATATAGATCCAAGTACTTAGCAGATGAAACAATACAGATTGGTTGCCTGTTCAAATAGGACTTAAAGGAACTATAGACAATCATTATCCTCAAGATAGGTTTATAAAAATTTTAAATGTACATAAGGTTATATTTCCTAATGTGACATCTTTACAGCCTCTACGTAATCCTCTTTTGATTTTTACTGACGGCTCCTATAAAGGACAAGTTAGATATCTTAATAATCAACAGGTGGTCATAGAGACTCCTGGGCTCTCTGCTCAGTTAGCAGAACTGACAGCAGTTCTGAATGTTTTTCAGTCTAAGGATGATACTTTTAATATTTTTTTTACTGATAGTATATATGTGGCCCAGTCTGTTCCTCTGTGGGAAACTTGTGGTACATTTAATTTTAATATGCAAACAGTATCTCTGTTTTCACAATTGCAAAACATTATTATTGCTCAAAAAAAAATCTCTTTTATATTAATCATGTAAGAGCTCATTCTGGCCTTCCTAGACCTTTAGCTACAGGCAACGATTACACTGACAGAACTCTAATAAGAGAGGCCTTAGTTTCAGATCCTGTTACATTGGCTAAATGTGATCATAATAAATTTCATCTTTCTAGTCATACCTTAAGGTTCTGACATAAGATCACTAAGGAACAGACTAAAATGATTGTAAAACAATGTCCTAACTGCCTTACATTATCTCCAATTCCTCATTTAGGGGTTAATCCATGAGGCCTTATGCCCAATCATATTTGACAAATAGTTGTAACTCATTATACAGAATTTAGAAAATTAAAATATTTACATATTTGAATTGATGCTTGTTCAGGATTCCTTTTTCCTTCTCCACATATGAGAAAAGCCTCTAGAAATGGAATTGATCATTGTTTACAAGCCTTTAATGCTATCAGATTAGCGCAGGTCATTAAGACAGACAATGGGCCAGCTTATACTGACAATGACTTTATATCATTTGTTAAAAAAAATTGATATTGAACATAAAACTGAAATTCCTTATAACCCAATGAGACAAGAAATTGTTGAGCGTGCACATCTCACTCTGAAAAACTGGCTTTGAAAAACAAAAAAGGAGGAGTTATACCCTCCAAGGTCACCAAAAAAGCACATCTTGATTTTTTGTCTTATTTGTTTAAAATTTTTTGCAAACTGATGCTAAAGGAAGGTCTACAGCAGATCGCCATTGCCATCCAGTCACTTCCAGCTCATATGCCATGGTTAAATGGTGGGACCCCCTAACTAATCCAAGGAATGGTCCCAACCCCGTTTTAATATGGGGGAGAGGTTCTGTTTGTGTTTTTTTCACTAAAAGAAGACACAGCCCAATGGCTGCCTGAAAGACTGGCTCATGGAGAGGACACAGATCCTGAGTCTTCTAGTAAGTATGATTCCAATTATGAAGATGGCCACAAATTTTTATCAGCCACCTGAGTTAATTTGGAGCATAGCTCCCATTCTTACCTGAGAACTAACAGTTTTTCTGTTGATTCTCAAAGCCACCTCCCACACCCACACACTGGGAGGCCAGGCTTTGTGCTAATTGTTGCTAATTTGCGACTGAATCGCATACTTGAGACAGTCCCCACAGACAACCTTAATCCTGTTTGCTCTTAACTTTTGACTTTGTATTTTAAGCAGATTGATCGCTTTCACACAGGGTCATCTTTGGCAAGCTCAGTCATTCATCATAACAGTATTCATCTCTATAAAGAAATACATTGAGTACATATTCGCATGTCCTTCGTGGCTTTGGTCTAAATGGGAAAAAGGTGTGCTATGAGGGCTGGTAGCCAAAGATGGACCACAGATGTTCTATGACTTTTATCAACCTAAGACAGAGACGTGTGCCAAAAGGCTGTTTGTTCGTAATAAACACTAAAAGGCTGTGTTTGTGCAAATAAACACAAACAAGTTACACATGTCCTTGAGGACGGGTCAGAAAAAGTATAGACTCAGACCTAAGCCAGGCACAGCCACCAGCCACCATAATTCCCTGATGGGATGGATCATGGAACATAAATTTATCTTTAAAAAATAACATAGGAGGAATTGTGCCCTTTCCGACCTAGGTGAAGTCTATTGTTCTGCCACGACTGCAGCTTCCTACAAGAAGCTGACCACCCACTGAGCAGCTGAACTTGTGCCTCCATTGCAAGCTCTTCTTCCAGGTACCCGGTTTGACCAAAGCTGCTGGTCAGCTGCAGTCATTTGTAGAGAAAATTAAGCCATAGAGGCTTTTTATGATTCTTCTGCTTTTTAATGGTGTCGTTTAAACACGCTCAAGCTGGCGCCATGGGTCTAAGTATTCATGATCTCGTCTTTAGGGAAAAAGTATGCTGTTTCCTATCTTCACTGGTCTCGGTGTTACCATATCGTGAGAAGGATTTTACAGTAAAACAAATGTTGTTAGTCTGTCATGTGCTCCCAAAGTCAGGGTTTAGCCACACAAACCTAAATTATAGGGCTTTCCTAATTAAGCTTTTGAGAGTCCTCCTCTTCCTCTTCCTCTTCTTCCTCCTCTCTTTCTTATGTTTTTTCAATTCAGGGTTTCTACATGTAGGCGTGGCTGTTCTGGAACTCACTCTGTAGACCAGGCTGGCTTCAAACTCAGAGATCTACCTGCCTTTGTGTCCTGAATGCTGGGACTAAAGGTGTGAGCCGTTTGCTGGTGAGAGTCTCTTTTCTTAAGACTGGCCTTTTCTACAATGATCCAAAATCATGTGTTAAAATCTCAAATATTAAAATGTATAGGAATTTCTGTATCTCTCTTCATTATCAAAAGTCCTACTTTATTATAAAAATGCTATGTTTTGCAAGTAATGTTGCAATTCCGAAGACTTAAACCTTAAGCCTATTCAACTGCTCATTTAAAATTGGATACAGTCGATCTTCGTTGAGACATCCTCCCTAAGGCCTTCCATGGCCTGAGTCCATTTCCACTCTGACAACAACAACTATACTTTTCACATGTTCCCCAAGGAAGCCTTGCTGAACACACACACACACACACACACACACACACACACTCACTATGAGCACTACACTGTCCTCAAAGCCACAGAGACATGCTTGTCCCCTTTTCCCTAGTTCTGGGGTTAAAGATGTGTACCACTGCATCTCACTAAATTGATATACTTTTATGTCATAAATGTAAAACCAAAAAAATTCTATGGTTTTTTTTCCCAACAATTCTTATGGTATAGTTAAATTTATTTTTAAGAGATGTATCTTAGGTTAACTGCAATACTAGAAAGTATATCAAGGGCTAAAATGTCAAGGTCAGCATGTCCTGAGGTCAGAGTATCATTTCCTCATAATACTCTGTCTCTGAGGTAAAGTCAATGTGTTTAAATTCATTTTTCTAGGAATACGTTTAATAAAGTATGTTTGACAAAGATGTTTGCAGAAGCTAAGCATCCTTCTGTACTTGATGTTTGTTTTGCTATGGAGACCCAATTGTTCCCCTTGGCATGATCTTTGCTATGAAAACAGCCTCCTTTTTGGTAAGAAAAACAGGATCCTTTACAGGGACTCAAAAGGGAAGAGGGGCAAGGCAGCTTCAATGAAATGAACTTCACTGCTACTGGCCCATTGCATTGAAACAGACCATCTTAAGAACACATAAATACTACCTACCTATAACTAGTGACAGCCAAGCAAAAGTTGAGAGTACATATTCATTGTAGTTTAACTAATCTCAGTACATATTTTCATTGTGCTAGAAAATTGTGTTTAATGTATAACCTAATTAGAATCGTTTGAATAGCTTTGTTCTCCTAAACAATCATTTTTTTAAAGCCTCTGGACTCTGAGCTCTATTGAATGGAGTCAGAAGTAACTTTCAAAATAGAAAACATAGCCAAAAGGGTGTTTGAGTTTGCAATAAAGAATATACTGAGTTTATGTGTTGACAGCTATCCCCATAGCCCTTAAGTTTAATTTGAATCAGAAAAACATATTTCCTCATCTCCTCACATGACGAATAATGGAATTCTGAGGGACTATGACAGAAATTGCCCAATATTCTTTAATATATAAAATATAGTTTTCAGAAAGTTAAGACATTTTCTTAGAAACCCCACTTTGGCTGGCTTTGTGCTGTGGTGTAAAGGTTTGGACACTTTACAATGAAGAGGGACAGTGGGAAGCTTGGTTATTTATAACACACATTGTCTGTATTGACTTCCTGTGTAGAGAAAGGGCCAGCAGAGGCTCTCTTGGGGTAGTGGGATTCTGGGTGGTTTTAATTTAATGCATTTAATTTAGTGAATGAGCAAATAAATTAATAGATGAGACATCTCCTGTCAGCTGGGTTGAAACACTGTGATGAATCCTGTCCTTCCGAGGGAGTAGTGTCCACATTCATCCATTTTGTATTTCACCAGAAAACAAAAGCTCATTCTTAATTTTCTCTGAGGTATACATATTTCAAATGTATTTTATTGTAAAACCAGATATACAAATCTTGAATACTACTTATTTATAAACTTCTGACTTGTGGGAGGGTTTAGCAGATGGGATCATTCTACAGCTTCTTCCTGAAGGGAAGGTTGATGTAAGAACAGTCTACTTCTTTACCCTCAGTCACTTTGGGGCTCATGGAAAAGTGTCTCCTCACTATCATCTTATTTATAAACCTGTCCCTCTTCCATTATTTTCCCATTCTTACAAATTAAGAGAAACAAATTGTTCAAACTTTCGTTACTCACAGTCTAGTCTTAGATGAAGGGCAACCAACAGGATGAAAGATAGAGTCAGATTTAAAGATTCAAAGAGTTCTCTGTTGGAGGCCATTTCCTAACCAGGAACAACTAATGTGCTCATTGATTAGTGTGTTCTGGAATTTCCAAGTACAGAAAGCATTGCAATCTTGTAACTGGGTGGAGTCTGTCTTCAGCAGGCAAAGCATCTGTCTTCCCATGCCACAGTAGCTGATCCTATGATTTCATGAATTGCCCCACTGTCTGATACCTTGTAGTCAACTTTTACCACTCACTGTTTCTAAAGGCACTCTCCACTATTGTACTTCAGGAGGGCTGGGAGGAGACGCTTCTTGTGATGGTAGGTCTGACTACTGCTCATTTGTATAAATCAAGGCAGAGAAATGATCCCTGGGTGCTGTGTTATCTTGTAAAAACCCTACTTTCCCAAGGTCTTGCATATGATTGTCTTCACTCTGGCTAGTCTGTGTAACATTTTTTTTTTTCTTGTACATGGCACTCATGAGGATAGAATTCAAGAGCACCAGGACAGCAATGTGTGACTATTTATAGGCACTTTGTAGCAAAATTTGAAGCTGAACTTGACAACTAATTAATCCAGATGGGCTAGCAGGACTCCTACTCTTCTGAAGCATGGTCACACTCCCAGTTGAGCAAACTCTCTTCCTGTGTGTCCATGAAACAGCCATCTTATTGGGATGTGGTGTTGTGTGGAAAGGAAGAGGCCTTTTCAAAAATGCTCTCCTCTTCGAAGCATAACAAGATACTGAATACTTTTGGAGGCATTGAAGCCATTCCACTTTCCCGCTGGTAATTCCTGAGTAGCTGACACGTGTATTCTCCAAGGGAAGAGTAGATTTCAAAAATGACTGTAATTTTGTACAGTTCGTATGATACACTATAGTATCACATGTTTTTATTTGTACGGTGTCTCGTAAAGCTATAATTTAATATAGATATTGTCAATGTTCTATGTTATTCTTAAACAGTACCTAGGAACGTCTGTTCTGAAACATGTTGAACAAAATGGATTCAGGCAGTCTTCTCTGTTGGTGTTCATTCTGAGGGTTTCTGGGATCTAACCTGATGTGTTCACTAATAGGGCTAGTGGCCCTAACATCTAATCCATAATGTCTAAGATGGTGTGTAAATAAATCAACCTCTTTATTTCTATGGGAAAATCAGCAGGTAAAAATTATGAAATTTCTTAATCTAGGCAAAGCAGTTAAAGCTAAGTGATAATGTAATTTGCTTTGAGATAGAAAGACAAGCCTATGAAAAAACCTCAGATATTTGATACTTTTGTAGTCTCCTGACTGTAGAAACTGACCAACTATAATGATTAGTGCTGAATGTAAAAAAAGTTAATTCGAAGTTTCATATGCTTGAAAAAAATATCTGTCCCCAAGGCATTTTGTATTGATTAGTAATTCAACCCAATTGGACTTTTTCCCTGTCTTCATCATCTTGTAAAGTTACAATAAGTAAGTAGTCTAGGAGGCTTAAGTGACAGTCAGATCTATCACAGGGCTGGCGGTTGGGAGATAGTCCTGGCAATCCTTGGAGCAGTGCAACTACAGCTAGAAGCTAGATGCCCTGGGGGAGACTAGAAACACAAAATCAAAATGTGACAGAAGTGAAACCCTGAACTCAGTGGTGGTGAACCCAGACTTAATTTTCATTTGATCATTAAGGCAACATCTAGTGATATAATAAAAAGTGATAATGTAATAGAAATAAAAATATAATAGAAATGTAAGACCTTCTGGAAGCTTAACACTATCAGACTCTAGCAGTGAGCCAGGGGGGGCTGGTAGGTGGAGGGAAGTCACGTGACTTTCAAAAATGCCACTAGGAATCTTGGACTCTTAACAAACAGACCTAATTTTGAAGGATAAAAATTTCACTATTTATATTCTTCATTTTATATATTTGCAAATAAATGGCATTTGTTGGTGGCAATTCCATCAAAATTTCAGGGCAGCCTTGTAGTTATCACAGGGGTTAATGGTCCAGCATTCCAAATTGACATATTAGGAAGGCTCTAATTGAATAAAATGGAAAATTCCTTTGAATATTTTGGTTATCTGTCACATCTATAGGAACTATGAAATAAATGTAAATATTTAAAATATTTGGTATGTAGGCTAATGTTAATTAGCTTGATTTAATCACTGATCAGTCACATAATTATAAAAAAAAGTGCTATCCCTACAGTTCTCTCTGCTTTTTGGTTATAGTTATGAGATTTCTAAAAATGTTAATGGAAAATTCCAGAAATTTTTATGTCATAGCATATTGTTATAACTTTACCATTAATTGTTTCTGTGAATCTCTCTGTGCCTAATTTATAAGTCAAGAGTTATCATGGGTGTGTATTGAGGAAAACAGGGTTAGATCTGCAGTTGTAGACACCCAGGGGAGTTCTTGGAACAAATCCCCCAAAGGTAAGTCTTAGGGGATGAACTGTGAACTGTAAACATCTACAATTTGTGCTGGTCAATTACTTATATCTTAACAGATCTACAGAAAATTGTTTAGATTCATTGTGATGGTATACAAAAAGAGTAGACACTTTTAAAAGGGGAGAAACAGAATTAGTTTAGTATTTTATAAATACAAATTTTGATATCAATTTGAATAAAGGCATGATTATTTTCAAAAATAGAACACAAAAAGTACTTAAGATAACTTGGTCACATTAGATTTTCATTGATTTTTGTGAGACTTTGTTTTGAAATAGGTAAAGGTTCTATGCAATGCTTTGGTTATTGCACAGGTCTATCTAAGTATGCCTGTAAATACATAAATATATGCAAATCTTACTAAAGAATGAGGAAATTCTAGTTATATGAAAGTCATCACAACAAATTATGTACCCAGTATCAGCTTCATTAGAAGTTTTAACCTTGATTTTGCCTGTTTTTAAAAGTAAAACATCTTTAAAATTTCATATGATCTGTGGCAACTAAGATTTATTATCTAAAAATTACATTTTTTTAACTACACATGAAATGAAGTTTATCAGCAATGAAAACAAAGGCAAGGAGATATGTATACACACATTTTTGGTTATCAGATATACATAATAAAAATAATAGCAAAATGCTTCCCTGTCTTTTAGAGTTCAAATTGACCACGCTGGATGGATTTTGATAGGGCATATACTTGTTCATGACCCCTAGTGTTAAGAAATGCTGTCTTGTTGGAGAGCTAGTCCCTTGTGGAGCCTGTATCCCTGTTAATAGCTACAAGGTCAATGGAGCTGCTAAACAGTTTGTATTACTGTCAGGGTGGCCATGAAAACACCACCTGCTGCAAGAGGACTTGGCAGCTGGGTCAACAGGCACTCTGGGAATTTATCAACTTAGGGGGGCCACTTGCATAAAACTTTGACTGATGAATTGGGACTCCACTGGCTTACTGGATGAAAGTTACTCTATTATAAGTTTCTTCAGATTGACAGAGCTGCCTGTGGGCTCCATACACAAAGGACTGGTTTACCCTTATGAAGTGATTTTTTTTTTCTTTCTAAAACCAATATTAGGATGAAGTGATTTAAGGAAAAAAAAAATCAAACCAAGGGCAGTAAGTGGGTCCTCAAGGGAGCCGCAGACTAGGTCTGGATACTGGTCACAGAGGAGTTTGGGGACACAGCATTTCTGAAGAATGACCTTTCAAGCTTGGAATCTGCATTGCTAATTTATAGACCTCTGAAAGGAAAGGGCTGGTGTCTTGGTTGGAGAAGGGCTAAGCAAGGTGTTGAAATACAGGAAGAGTGGGTTTAGAGAAAGCAAAGGAAGGCGTAAGGAATAGCTTTGCTTTCCACATTCCTGGAGAATTCACCCCGGGAACATCTCACAGTGCAACAAAGGCACTTCGGTTTAAGTTCATTTGAAACAAAGAGTCTTGTGCCCTGGAGAGGAAAAACCTGGAAGTCACACAGCTGTGTTAGAACTTTTAAGTCTCCACCACTGCCAGGGAGCATTTGATCCTGATCCTTTTAGATTTCTTCATTCGTTCGTTCATTCATTCATTCATTCATTCATCTGAGTGTGCTTGGGGTTCATGCCACAGCCCCTATTTGGGGGTGAACAGCTTTGTAGGCTGGGTTCCTTCCCTCCTTTTTAAGGTGGGACTTGAACTCAGAAGCAGGCTTGTGTTTCAAGTGACTTTGCCTACTAAGCCGGTTCACACACACTCCTTAAACTCTGGGAAGAGTTAGCAAAGAGCCAGCCAGAAGGGATTGACTTGACTGTGAAAGGGGGGGTGGGGGCGGGGTAAGAGCTTCATCAAGCTGCACTGACTCCCGCATCCTAATTTTGGAAGGGAGAGAACCTGAAAGGTTGAGAAAGCACCAGAAAGTCATTACGGAATGCAAAGAATGCAGCCAAACAGGTCTAGAGATTAGCACACACTTTAATTATATCATTCAGCTCTCTGCAGCATCCCATGTAGTCAAGGTGCAAGAGGCAAGAGGCAGTGATCATCTCTAAGGTTCTGATGAACCAAGCGAGGGGCACAGCACACCAACAATGCATTTTAGTGCTGTTTAATTTCAAGGAAGATAAGACAGCATCATTGAGTGAAATGAGAGTCACTGACCAAATCATGTGCCCAGTAAGTCTATATTTGCCCCCTGGAACCCTCCAAGGGCCGACAACAGGGTGCACTGAACTGAGTACTAGAGAGTCTGGGAACCCAAAATTGACTGACATTCTCCATTCTGACATGAGAGGCAACTTTCACAACTCTGATGATGTATTTGAAGTGTGGTTCGTGTTTTGGCATAAGACAGATTCATTCCTGATCTGTCTCTCCAGGGAAGCTTTTCCCTGAATAACTTGGGAAACCTGGCCATATTTTGTTTTAAAATTTTCATTGTGGATGATGAACAGTGGGAGAGGGAAAGGGGAAGAAAGAAGCATAAAGACAGAGAGAGGGCAACATATAAATATGTGTGTGCAGGAGATGTACAAGAAACCCTGTTATTTATACACTCGCTTAAACGTTGACTAATTAAAACTTAATGACCTTTATTTCTTCTAAAAGGCTTTCTTTGGAGGGAGCTGTTCCACTGTAAATAATTTAAGACTTATGCAAATGATTCTGAAGTTTACAGCTTTAGATCAAACTGTTCTTACAGATTAGATTGACAATATTTCAACCTCATGTGTTTTTACTAAATTTGATTGAGTTACTGTATTTTATTTCTAAGTTCATTTAGAGAGATAGAGAGAGTGTGTGTGTGTGTGTAGGAAGAAAAATGTAATATAAATACTATGGTAAACACATTACTTCTATGATACCTTATATAGAAAAATATCAAATTTCAACTTAGTAGTATTTTCTTCCAGGGTCATAGATTAATTGACATCTGAAAGCTATTTTGAAAATATTCTAACAAATCTAGGGGATTCACTAATCAAAAGACAATGAATTTCACTATTCAATTCGAGTTAGATTTTTGAAATAACAAATATGCGTGCATATGAATTTTGAAATTTGATGAGTTTTTTCTTCTGTTTTAGAAAAATACTTCTACTCTGTCTAACCTCTTGAGCATGCCTATGCTAGCTATTAACTTGTGTACCCCAAATAATTCTGCCTGTACAGAGGTGTCAGCTCATATAGAACACCAGCCCCTCTTGGGAAAAGCATTGCAACAATAATCGCTGGCATTCACATCAAAACTGTAAGAGACTCCCAACAAATGTTTATGAAAACATTAGCTTTCTTACACTCAGTTTAATTTAGAACACACTGATGCCTCTGTAGGAGGATGGGACTTTGGGATTCTATTACTTCCCCCACCTCTGCAAAGCAAACACAGATCTTAACCCTGGCCCCACACATGACATGAATCACCAGAAACAGGCCCCATAATGAGAAGCCAGACCTTCAGGTATGTCACTCAGAGACCACCCTACTAGAGGGGGCCCTAAGATCACAAAGCCAAGGTCACTCCTGGCAACCCTGATAATTAGATTCTAATAATAGATGGAAGGTGTAAAACTCACCTCTACTCACCAACAGACTAAACAATCCAGATGAAGAGAGATTTGAGGGGGAGGGAATTCGTTACCCTCCTATGGGGAAGCTTCAAAAGCTGATTAGTCTTGACAACATAATGACACAACAGTGACCATTTTGAAACTAATTGCCTGAGGTCTGGGTGAACCCCCGGAGCCCGCCCTCTCTGCAGGTCATTAAAATGCTCTGTTCTGAGCTCACATCAGTTTGGCTTGTGTCTGTGTACAGGTTTCAGCGCCCTCCTGAGTGTCTGATAGTCTTACATCTCTTTTCTTTTCTCAAAGAGGACACTGATTTCACACTACAGAGGAAAACCCTCGCTACAACTCCATGCATAACAACAATCATGTCTCTTCCTGTGAAGTGAGGGCAGGTTCGCAGTGGGCAAAGGACAGCAACCCCTTCTCATTGTGTCTCTGTGGCACAGAGGCCGATGCTAACATGTGTTTTCCTCAGGGAAAGATTTTTTTTTTTTTTTTTTTTTTTTTTTGGTATAGAAAAGGCATTCTGTCCAGTTACTAATCCATGACTTTTTCAGGAAAACACACAATTGACAACTTACGAATAGTATTTTAAGAATTGAACAATGTTGGGCTGGAGTGCCTAAGAGCACTGGCTGCTCTTCCAGAAGACCTGGGTTCAATTTCCAACACCCACATGGAAGCTTACAATTGTTTGTAACTCCAAGATCTGACACCTTTACACAGACATACATGCAGGCAAAACACTAGCGCACATAAAATAAAAAAATTCATTTTTTAAAAAAGAATTGAATGCCAATGCCTTTGGTTAACCTTTCCTATCACTAGAGTTTCTTGAGAGTAACTTCAAGAAGTTTTAAATGGTATTGGTGGGTAACAAATTCACTCATCACTTACTAGTTGTATCTATAAAAATGATGATGTCTGTATGAACAACATCTATGAGGCAGCATGTGATTTTAGCAGCTTCTGGTAGTACAGCTCTCGTATTGGAAAAATGATGATTCAGAATGACAGCAGAACTGTGTGTGCCGACATTGAGATGGGTAGATGGGGAGGGAACAACAGCAGAAAACATGCGTGCACACACACACATGTGCACACACACATGAATGCACACACACATGCACACACATGTTCAGTAAGCATGTATCTCTCTGTGTTTGAATGCTTACATGTATGTATGTGTGTGTGCATACATGTGTGTCCATATATGTGTGCAAAGGGCAAGTGTTAACACTGAGTATCTTCCTTGATCTGTCTAGCCAGGCATCCTGTCCTGGGGATCCCCTCTCTGCCTTCCAGATGTTGGGCTGCATTCAGCCACCATGCCCACTCCAAATTCATGTGCATTCTGTGGATCTTAACTCTTCCCCTCAGCTTTCAAGGCAACATTCTATTTATTAAGCCATTAAAATACATGCTTTAAAGGTCAAAACCTTTCAAATCTTCATTTCACTGAGCCAAATAACACAAGAACCCTCTAGCTTTCATTTGCTTGGTTATGACAGTCTTAGCAAGTGCTTAGAGCTGTCAGAGAATGTTGGAATGCAACTCAGATGTCTACTCAGCTAGCAAAAACCACACAAAGGAGGTGCTATATGCTAGAGCAGTCCTCATTTTCTTAAAATTAAAGGTTTTATTGCTTTTCTAACACAAGAGCTAAAGCCATTGCCCGTCATGTAGGGTCCTTCCCTGACTTTTCTTTTTCTTTTTCTTTTTCTTTTTTTTTTCTTCTTTCAAGACAGGGTTTCTCTGTATAGCCCTGGCTGTCCTGGAGACCAGGCTGGCCTCGAACTCAGAAATCCACCTGCCTCTGTCTCCCAGAGTGCTGGGATTACAAGCGTGCACCACCACCACCTGGCTCTTCCCTGACTTTTAACTGGGAATTTTGGTCCCACAAGTTCAAGCCAGCTTAGAAAGGATAAGAATGACATGAATGAACTTTTCAAGTCTTTCGAGATCAAGTGCATCCTTGTTCCTGAGAAGGGTAGAATGCTTCCCATTGCAAACTGTGCCTCTTCTATAACACCTTTGAGTGACCTAAAGCAACTGGAGAATGGATATTGAGTGGACTCAAGAAGAAAAAGAAATTTTACCTTTTTGGGTCTATGATCTTGTAGAGTTTTCCATTGTGAGTCTGGGTCATACTCTTACTGCTTGATAGAATGTAAACCTCTCCTGTTGAAAGAGAAATAATGCAGAGGGAATTCACAGCATGACACCACAGCCAGGCAGCTATTGTAGTTCTCTATCCATCTCAGGAAAACCTGATGCTAAGAGGTGGGGTGGCACTTGTCACTTATTCCACCTCTTCCCCAGGCCAGCCTGTTCCTGTTCAGGAGGACATGGCTTCTTACCTGGGCTATAGCAAACAGCTTCCTCCCTGGGATCCTCATCTCTGCTTCTGGTCTGTGTTTACTCTAATCTCAGTGAATCTTTTCAGGAGTGAAAGGATATATGTTACTTCTACTGGGGTCTTCCTGCTTTCTCATGAAGCTAACCTAGATTAACCTCTCCATTCTACCGTATTCTCTTTCCCTCCTTTCCATTCCCTTACCCTTCCTCCTTTTTTTCAGTTCTTTTCCTTCCTCTTCTATCTTCTTCCTTTTCCTTCTTCCCCTCCCTGGTGATGCCCAGAGAGCAAACCCAGAGCCTCATAGTCTAGTCAATACTCCACCATTGATGCTCATTCCTAGCCCTAGTTGTTCTCAAAATTAAATGCCATGACATTGAAGTTATACTACAGAGCTTATTCATTAGAAAAGTATAACTTTTTTATTCCCTTGAGTAGGGTACAAGAACATCAAAGAAAAAACTCAGATATAAAATGTTTTCCATCTGGAGGAAGAACAGCCAAATCTCCTTCCTAAGCATCATATCTCATAAATGTCCTGTGACTGTTTCTGAGAGAGTTGCCTGAGTCCTTTATTAATCTAAGTGAGTGGCATGGGACTATTTCTGTTGGTGTCCCCATTTGAATGTACAAGCAAAACCAACCTGGGCTTTCATTACAGAAAGAATACTCTGACTTAGGAAAGAAACATATTCTTTCCTTTTTATACCTTAAAATTAATTTCTAAGGCTGAAGGATCCTAGTCCTCGTGGTTTGTTAGGGCGTAGTTAAGAAAAATACCACAAAAGCTACACTGAACTCTGTAATTTAGAACAGCAGACAGTACACAATTTCACTTTATAACTAATCACATTCCAATTTCAACTCCCTTTGCTCATTAGGCTTTGTACATTTTTTTATGGAGGGAAGTTTTATTTTAGCTCATGGTTTTGGGATTGCAATAAGTGTTAGCCTGGCTGTTACTTGGGATAGTCATCATGGTAGAAATGTATGGCAAGGAAGGCCTGTTTCCTTCACAGCAGTCAGGAAGCAAAGACACATGAAAACAAGGTTCCAATATTCCCTTTAAGAATACCGAGTTTGGGGCGGGAGAGGTTGAGGCTCTGAGATTGAGGGCACTTGTTGCCCTTGCAGAGGATCTGGGTTCAGTTCCTTAGGCACCAAGCATGCATTTGGAGCACACACATACATGCAGATAAAACATCATACATACAAAATAAATCTCTTTATTTTTAAAGAGCACCAATTTCCCATAACTGAGGCTCACCTGCTAAAGGTGTCACCACCTCCCAATGGCATCATGGAATGGTGACGAAGCCTTTAACAAACATAGGCTCCATGCATTGATAAATATATGCCAAAAATATTGTCACACAGATAGCCAGTGAGGTAATTTCTGTTCTATTGGCAAGGACCTGTACGCCTCAGATTATCTTGCACAATTTTTATTCTCAAAATCAGCAAAATAAGTGAACAATAGGGAAGGTAAGTTAGCTTCAGACTCTGTCCTTTAAAAATATATTAAAGAGAGGTGGGAAAGTAGAATAGACAGAGAATGAAACCATCATCATAGAACAGGGGTAGACAGAGAATGAAACCATCATCATAGAACAGGGGTAGACAGAGAATGAAACCATCATCATAGAACAGGGGTAGACAGAGAATGAAAACATCATCATAGACCAGGGATAGACATAGAATGAAACCATCATCATAGAACAGGGGTAGACAGAGAATGAAACCATCATCATAGAACAGGGGTAGACAGAGAATGAAACCATCATCATAGAACAGGGGTAGACATAGAATGAAACTATCATCATAGAACAGGGGTAGACATAGAATGAAACCATCATCATAGAACAGGGGTAGACAGAGAATGAAACCATCATCATAGAACAGGGGTAGACAGAGAATGAAACCATCATCATAGAACAGGGGTAGACAGAGAATGAAACCATCATCATAGAACAGGGGTAGACAGAGAATGAAACCATCATCATAGAACAGGGGTAGACAGAGAATGAAACCATCATCATAGAACAGGGGTAGACATAGAATGAAACCATCATCATAGAACAGGGGTAGACAGAGAATGAAACCATCATCATAGAACAGGGGTAGACAGAGAATGAAACCATCATCATAGAACATAGTGAAAATATCAGTAGTTATAAAAAGACTTTCCCTTTGGAACTTAAGTTTTCCCCTTGTTTTGCTTCTTTTTTCTGTTTTTTTTTTTTTTTTTTTTTTAAACTCTGAAATATAAACAAGATATAAAGACTCTTTGCAGAAAGGTTACTGGGAAAGAAAGCATTACCATCTCGGGACTCTGTGGGAGGTTGTTTTTGCTGTGGGCACATTTCCAACAAATAGAAGAAGAAACCATGATTCTATAGGGCAGAACAAGGTGTTCTGAGTAAGGGGTGAGCCTGGAACGGGACTGTAGACACCATACCTAATTCATCTTCTCCAAATCCCAAGACGTGACCCGAAAAGTAGCCTCGACAGGAGCCGCGGGCCCCCAGACACAGTGGCTTTTCTTGCCATTGCTTGGTCACTGGGCTTTGCTGGAGAGTTAAGAAATTCCTATAACAAAACACACCACAAAACCCACAATGAGAATACACCTCGCCTTACAGGGCACTCTAAGATATTTTAGAGTAGACATTGCAATGAGGAATTGTCACACCAAAGACATCACTTCTCAAGGGACAGGGAATAATATGCTCTGCAGTGTACAGGAGCACTATGAAAGGACCAGATGAGGATTAGGGACTTGGAGATAAGATGTGGTTCACAGGAGCCACTGAAAAAATCCAAGAAAGAGAGCCCCTCAACACCTACTCCCAGAGAAGATAGTCCCCATGCGGCGGGCAGCTCTCAACTGCATGGGACTGGATGGGACAGGGCTCCTCTTGCCTGAGTATCAGCAGCTCAGGAAAGAACCTCCCAGCATGGGTTTCATCAGCTCCTTAACATCACCCACCATGAGACCTTGAAAATTTAGGCTAAATTTTTATTTTGTAGTATCCACTTATCTAGACATACTGCACTGTGCTGCTCAAGATCCTGGGGGTTTGGTAGTACCAAAATTCATAGTTTTCCCGAGTAATTAAACAAAACAAAACAGCTTTTACAATTTCTTTAAAACAAGTTTGATAATTAGGGTGAGGATAATGGGAAAAGTCAAAATAAATGGAAAAATCCCTCAGAAGACTTCATTGCCTTTAAACATTATCCCTGTTGAAAAGAGTCTCTTTGGAAGCATCGCTTCAATTAAACTTCCAGATGTGGGGAAACACCAGGAAGTAGTAACATGTGTGTGTCCAAGGTCTGACTCTGGGGGAGAGTCACTTGGATCACTTCTGGTAGTGTGTCAAACAGCAGACGCGCCATTTGGTCTATAGACCTGTGGCATTAGGAAACATACCCATTGCGATCTCCAAACACATAGCTTCCGTACAATCTTTCAGACTGACAGCCTCTGTAAACAAATCCACCAACCAAAGGGCCATTACTGAATGGCTTGAATTCTAGAAGAGATGGCTCACTTTCTGGAAAAATAATAGTATTAGAGCAAATGAAACATTTCCAGAAGTAAAAGTGATACAGACTAAGTAATACATACTATAGTAATTAATTAATATAATTAATTCCATATTGTGTTTCATAAGGCAAGCCATGGATCCTTTTTAGACATACTGATGAGAATAACAAAACTGTTTGAATGGCTTCAAAGCATAAGCTTAAATGAAATGAAACAGCTCACCAAGGCCTTGCCATTTTAACTGTCAGGATACACCAAGATTCCAACACAATTCCAATCCAAATATTTTGAAATAATTGTTATTTACTGTAGAACCAAAATATTTTAAAACTTGAGTTTTGAACAATAAATGTCCGTTAAAAAATGGTTCTGCTTACATTTAGTAAGTTGAATCATATAAAATATTTAAAAAGTTTTAATGGTTCACACTTTAATGGAAATAAAAGCATAGCACATAAAATGTCCTTAAACCCATGTTTACTGTATTCTTAAAAAGACTGTCTCTTCAGTGAAGTAATACTTTCACTTGAAGCAAGTTAATGGTTTTGCCTATAGATCTGCAAGGATAGAAATGTGTGCTCCAGGCATTCCTTTGAGCTACATGTAGAAATACCTGATAGTTACTTCTCATACATTTAATGGCAAATAAGTCAAAATCCATAGGCGGCACCTTACCTAAGAACCTTTGTAGCAGCAGTAATTTTGAAGACCTCGCTCATCCCACAAGATTATGATAAAACTTGGAGAAGACAAGTTTTAAGTCCCCAGCACCAGGACAGAAGATGTAATTGAATGACTAAGGTCACAAATGCTAGAATCAGGCTGCTTCAGTTCAAACCCATCCTTTTCTGTCAGAGCTGTGTGATAACTAAACTTTCTTCACCTCAGCATTCCCCTCTGTACAGCGTGGCCTATAATGGTGCCTGTCACCTACAGTTGGTCTCTGAATGTCTTCACAGTGGGAGCTGTGTGAACTTTGGATGTGTTTCAAAATACATAAATGTAAGTCTGTTAATACTCTAAATGGTTTTCTCTGTAAGTTCATTTGATTAGTAGAATTTAATTAATTCTCCAGATATAATGAAAAAACATTGAATTAGTTGATGGCTTGTTTGATTTTTTTTTTGTCCAAACCACATTATTTTTTGGTTTGGCTTTTATAAGGTGTACACACACACACACACACACACACACACACACACACACACACGAGAGAGAGAGAGAGAGAGAGAGAGAGAGAGAGAGAGAGAGAGAGAGAGAGTATTCTTGAAAAAAAATAAGTAAAATAATGAATGCAACATGAACAGCACAGTGGCCTCATTCCTAGTGCTAGGATAAATAGCCCTGTTGAATAAGCCAATAGAAGAAGCAATCAATTTAATAATCTCAATCTACTGTGCTCCCTAAGTTGTAATAATGCTTAATATATTGTGGCCTTCAAAAGGGAGTAGGTACTACAGCTTTGAAAAATTCTGAATGTTTTGGACTTCATTATCCAACTTTTTGTTTTTAAGTTCTCTGTAAATACTCCAGTAATCATGTTATTAAAAATGATGTTTAAACATTTTATTCCCATGACTTACTTTTACAAGTCAATTACGTTGTTTTCTCTAAAAAAGATCCATTTTAAAATTATTTTTATTAGCAACATTATTTTCCTAATTGCTGAGACTTGCATGTTGAATGTTAAGCAATTTCTTACCTTTAAGGCTTATTTCTCTGTATATAAAAAATGTTAAGACAAGTTCTCCTGTATCATAGTGAATAAAGAGAAATTCTTCACTTTGGGTCTTAGATGAGCAGAATACAGCTGCTGACTTTAGAGACTATTAAACTATTTGAACCTACAGAGAACCATTCAATCCTTTGGAAAGGTAATTAAGCAGAGGAACCCTCAGGCAGAGGGCAGTCCTTGAAACTTTAAAAATGTTTTACTCACTGGCCTTGCCAGGCAGGCCAATGTTTCTATGCTTACTCAATGCTCGTTATGCAAACCTTTTTCTAATTAATATACTAAAACCAATCATTACCTAAAGCACAGGCAGCCTCCTCTGCCTCACTCACCGTAGTCTCTTCCTTTCATTATCTGTAGGATCCTGGCCGATGATCTGTTTTTCCCATTGGAATCGGAGCAGAGTATTGTTAAATTGATGTTTATATCAGTGGGATGGCGATCCACAGCACATCTGCATAATAAAGAGGCAGATACTCATTAATTCCTCCCAGGGTCTCTTCCTGACAAGGAAAGGTTTGTGGGCTGGCAATGATCCTATGAGCAATTGAGTTTGGATATTCTTGAAACCACTGAAGGAAACATCCTGACCAGTTTGTTTACTCTGTTGAAGCTAATGACCTCGGGAGTGTGTTTCTTAATTCTTCTGGCTATCTTTCTTCTAATGAACGTTCTCACTATCTTAAGAACCTTTGTTAGTCTATTGGTAAGGATTACCTCATGCTTAACACATTGGCAGAGTTTAGAAATATGAATCAATGCTACCATCAACTCATCTGTGCCACATAATATATGTAATTTATTAGTCTTAGAACTAGTGTTGTGTTTCTTACATGGAAGACATACTCTAAAAAGTTACATACATCTATTTAGTGCATGTGTGTGTGTGTTTAGACACACACACACACACACACACACACACACGCCACAGCATACTGTATGAAGGTCAGAGGACAATCTGTATAGGTCGACTTTCTTCTTTCTCTCTGTTCCTGGCACTGGACTAATATGTTCAGGTTCCATGGCTAGTGCCTTTCCTCACTGAGACATCTCACCAGTCACTAGTTCTAAGGGTCCCACTTGTTCCACTCCAGGAACAGAGACACAGCTGCCACATGTATGCATGGACGTCTGTCACCTCCCCCTATCCTCACTTCCTCCATACCTAATCTGGAGATCAGAATATCCCTGCAGTCCTTTGGTTCTAACCACATAAGGATCAAGGATCCACAAGGGTCACTATATTCCTGTTACCTAGTCTAGGCCTAAAAGGCCACAATATTCCCTGTGTGTTTAAGCGAAGAAGAGGCTGGGGTTGGAGGAAAAATGAAACCTAGTGAAATGTCTGAACTCCTCAAAAATGTAACAACAACAACAACAACAACAACTACTACTACAACAACAACATAACCCAATCAACCAAAAAAACAAAAATTCAAACAAAAAACAATGTTCTTGACATTTTGCGACCATGTAGCTTTGTTGTAGGGGTGAGGGGTTCCCTTCTGTGAATTACGGGGTTCTTGGCAATCTCCTTGGCCTTGTTCTATTAGATGACAGCAGTGTGACCCTGCTCTTAGCCCCTCATCCCAGCTGTGAAATCCAAAAATGTTTCTACACATTGTCAAATGTCCCCTGGAGGCAAAAGACATTCCATTGAGCATTGCTTTTTGGGCCAAAGAAATACATTAACTACTTATAAACCAAATCACTGGGCTATAAAATAAATTAAAAACATCAAAAAATTGAGAGTAGAGGTTACAGAGACAAAGAGTCACTCAGCAGTTACTACAACACAACAGAACAATAACCGAGTGCTCCACAGAGCCCAGTCATAATAAAGAAGCAGGAGATAGGACAGTTCTACAGCGACAGGGCCTCCAAGGCCCTTTGACAGTGACTCCTTCAGTATAGGGCCTGGCAGGGATGGAGGAGACACAGCCATGTCGTGACTTAATGAGGAACTTTAGTCCCCACAGGGTGAGAGGATTTCTCACACTACCTATTTTTTAAGATAGAGAATCTGTGACAAAAAGAGAGGTCTGACTTGTTTTAACAAGAAGCAGCTCATGTTGCAGAAAAGGTGATCTCTTCCCAGTGTGAATTGCAGGGGGCTGTGAGTGCCACACCATCCTCTGTCTCATCCTCTGTTTCTTATGTGCAAAGGGAACCAGATACTGAAACTGATCAGCCAAGGCTATGGCGATCGTAGCCACAACCTGTGGCTGTCCGTTTGTCTAAAAGCAATACAGAATGTACACCACCAAGCATGGCTGCTAATGTCCATCAGGGACTCTCGGAGATGATGATGTGCCCATGCTGTCTCATTAGTTTCTCAGTGAAAAAATCATTCCACTGGGGATGATGGTACCTGGAGGTGGGGGGGGGGGGGCTATGTTAACAAGCGCATTGGGCTTGCACACTAATCTTTGTAACTTACGGTCACCTTGAACCTATTAATTCGTCTTGAAACTAAAAATGAAGATGGCGGGCCGGGAGGTGGATCTGTGGGAAGAATATTTCTTGTGCAAACAGGAGGATCTGAGTCTGATTCCCCCTCATCCTCATGAAGGTCAGACATGACACAGCCTGTAACCCAGCATTGCCACCTGTTGAGGCGGGTAATAGATAGGACGGAGCTTTCTGATCAGTCACCCTCACAGAAATATCTGGCTTCAGGTTCAGTGAGACATCTGTCTTAAGAAATGAAGGAAAAGAGGAAGCTGGAAAATAGAGGGGGGGGCATCTCACCTCCTCCTTTACTCTACCCTCTTCATGGTGCATACACACCATGCACACACACGCACACACACACACACACAAATTAAAAAGGTGCTGTATGGGCAGCTGTCACATAGTATTACCGAGAGCAGTAGTACCTAGTTTATTACCATAAGACAAGGTGCTTAACAGCAGTCAGCTTGATTTATAGCCAATAATGATTTTAGTTCCTTTTCTCATCAGTAAGTCTTTCTCTGCTTGAGATTCTCTGAGAGGGAAGCAGAATGCAAACACACTTTTTCTTTTGCCCTCGGTTGCCAGAGAAGGCAGGGCTCTGTGGCACAGGCATCTTGCCATGAGCAGGGTCTGGAAAGGGCCTCATCCTGTGTTTTTGCACTGAGGCTTGGACCCCCAGGAAGGTTGCAAGAAGGATCCGGTGGGAGTGAAGTGACTCAGGCCGCTTCACTTCAAAGTGCTGCTTTGTGGTGTCTGTGCATTCTGAGCTATAGAAATGGAATGTGACAGTTTCCTCCACATCCTGATCCCACCTTAAGTATTCCCTGCTGAACAGACTTTTAAGATCTGTGGAGATGCCAAAAAGGAAATGAACTGTGGACTTGGGCTTTGACGGAGCAAAGATGAAGGGCACGAGGGATTATAAAAATAAAAAGTTTGAGAAATATTCACCTTGCACATAGTGAACACTCAATAAACATTAAATAGCAATAATAACTAAGCTAATAAATGAATGAATGTGGCCACATACGCCTCAGTCTGAATGATAGGCCAGACTGGACGTGGTTTTCATCAGAGAATTTCTGTTAAAGTTCCTAGAATTTTTAAAGTGTGCCTGAAATCCTTCACTCTATAGACTTCTTAGTTTTCTTTTCTTTATGGTTCAATATAGTATAAGCAGAAAATAGTAGACATATATTCCTTTAGAGTTTGTAAGTTTCTGAGGTGTGAAAGACATTAACATTTACCTCAACTCCTTGAAAATGAGTACTACGTCATCTGGCATTAAGGGTCGCGACGGCAGGAAGGACCGCCCAGTGTGAAGTATGAGGTGCCATTCTTTGTCCTCTTCCTTTGGACTCTTCTATAACCCTGACTGAGCTCTTAGAACACACTTGTCATGACTCCTGTTGAGCATATGTGGTACTGTCTGAACACACCCCGCCACGCTCACGTCCTGGAATCCTGATCCCCACTGCAGCTGGGTGTGCAGACAGGACCTCCCTGGTGGATGTGTTTAGAGCACTATTCTCACCAACGGAGTCATACTATTATTGTGAGATCAGTTGGTTATTGTACGAGTGGGTTCCACATCGGTGGATGAGTCTGGAAACTTCTTCTGTCTTCCTCTCTCACCATGAGATGAGGAATCAAGAAAGCTCTCAGCAGATGCTGAGCAGGTGCCAGCATCATGGCCTCTAACTGCCCAGCATCCAGAATTGTTTATAAATCACCATCTAGTGTTGAAACCCATCTAGTGTTGATAAATCACCTATATGTGGTATCCTGTTGAAACAGCTTAAAGCAGACCAAATCAACAAGGGAAATAAAATTTAGAGGGAAAACTTTGGAGACTACTATGAACTTTAGTTTTCCCTTGTCTAATTTTCTTTGACCTTCTTCACACATGAATGATAGAAAGTGGGCTAAATACTAAATAAATTTAGTTAATAGCTGGTATGATTTTAGAGGTACAAAGAGATACTACCCTTTGCTATTTGGTGACTGGGTGTCTTACTTTTCTTCCTAGATCTCAAACTGTCTTGCTTTGAATGCAGGGATGATGGGCAGATGTCCTCACCTGCCTGGATCATGGAGGCCGTGGGCAAACACTTCTGGGGGCTGGTTGGTGCTGTTGAAGTGGGGGTTACTCCGTGGTATGGAATATGGCACATTGCACATGTCGGTGTCCACGTCCAGCCTCAGCACAGAGCCTGTGAAGTCACTGAGAGATCGGAAGGGGAGTGAGTACTTTACACTCAGGCTGTTTGTCTCACCTGCACACACGGGGCAAGGTTGCTCTAAGGAGAAAGAAACCATCTCTTCAATTTGGGTCAAAACTTCTTGATTTCCAAATTCCGTGTGACAAGAAGTGAGACCAGGAAAAGTTTAGGTACAAGATGTGTGGTGGACAAAAATGTGCCATAGTATGCTGCTTGCTGTGTGTGGTATGTGTGTGTGTGTGTATGAGTGTGTGTATGTATGTGTAACTGCATGTGAGTGTGTGTGTGTGAATGAGTGTATGTGTGTGTATATGTGTGTGAATATGTGTATGTGTGTGTGAGTAGGTATATGTGTGTGTGTGAGTGTGTGAGTGTGTGTGTGTGAATGAGTGTGTATGTCTGTGAGTGTATATGTGAGTGAGTGTGTGTATATGTATGTGTATATGTGTGAGAGTGTGTGTGTGTTTATGTGTGTGTATGTATGTGTAACTGTGTGTGAGTGTGTGAGTGTGTGAGTGAGTGTGTGTATGTATATGTGTGTGAATGTGTGTGTGTATATATGTGTGTGAGTGTGTGTGTGAGTGCGTGTGAATGAGTGTGTATGTCTGTGAGTGTATGTGTGAGTAGGTATGTGAGTGAGTGTGTGCGTATATGTATGTGTGTATGTGTGTATGTGTGTGAGTGTATGTGTGTGTTTATGTGTGTGTGTGTTTAATCTGTCCTCTTTCATCTTTGCCAGTTTTATGTTCCCTAAGACATCAGTTCATTAGACAGAGGGTGGGGCAGCAGCATGGATGAAGGTGGGGGGGCAGCTGTGTCCAGAGGAAGAGATACACAGTGCTTGTGAGCCAAGGTGGCAATTGTAGCAATTATTCTTTTAGGACAGGCTTCAGCATAAAATAACCTCATGTTCAAACATCAGATACAATTCCCACTTGTTGGTTCAGACCTTGTGTCCTAGCATTGGAATCATGTTAGTGTCAAAAAGTACTTGCTGGTAAGCAGTCTATTACCTTAACCCATCCATCTCTTCCATGTCATCCAATGTGATCATACCATCCCCGAGGATGACGTACAAAAAGCCATCAGCACCAAAGAGCAGCTGCCCCCCCAGATGCTTTCGGTGGAGCTCAGCGACTTCCAGAAACACCCTGGCTGTTCTCACATCAACTTGATGGGGATTTTTCCTGCATGACAGAAAGGGGCAGAACACCATGAGTTTGCAGGTATAATGTGAATCCACTGGAAAGGAAGAGGTGTGCACTCAGACAACCATACTTGAAATAGAGCTAATCAGAATGACATAAAAAACCCATTAATCTCTATGTTTTAGGAACATCATTGAAACTGAAATAATTGAGAGAAAATACCAATGACACCATTTGATTTGATTTCCTTTACACACACACACATACACACACACACACACACAGAGACAGAGAGAGAGAGAGAGAGAGAGAGAGACAGACAGACAGACAGAGAGAGACAGAGAGAGAGAGACAGGGAGAAAGACAGAGAGACAGAGAGTCAGAGATACAGAGAGAGACAGAGACAGAGACAGAGAAAGAGAGACACACACACAAGAGAGAAAGAGACAGAGATGCACACACCATGTTTTAAGTCATGGGATGATTCTGCTCTAATTATTACGGGAGTTAGAGCAATAGTTTATAAACAGTCTGTAAAGAGATGAAGAGAAAAGATAACACAAACTTTGTTCTTCTATGCACATGAGTTAGTGATACCTGGATACTGTGTATTCCACAACCCTAAGAATGTGATCATGAGGCCCGATGGCCCACCGTTCCTGGTTGGTGGTATAAGACACATACAGCTTTCCAGTTTTCTTGTAATTGGGATGGAATGCCAGGCTTAGCAGGCCCCTTTCGTCTCCTCCCTGCAGTCAGATGGAAAACACAAAGAATCTCGAAGTTAATTACGTTCTTTACTGTGTTTCAACTGGAACCCCAAAAGAGTTTCTTTCTTTTGAATAATCTTTGCCCAACCTCTTTTCTTTTCTCCTTTGCCTACTGGACAGAAAAGGATTATAAAACATTTCTCTATGTGGTGCTCTTTAAAGGTTAGAACAGGATAATTGTCCTGTTCAGTTATGTATGCATAGGACCCTTATGCCACTTTAATCAAGTGATTTGTGCATGTAATCTTGGGAACTGGGGAGAGAGAGCACTTTAAATGCTGTGAGACGTTCTTTACTGGGTTACAAGGTTGCTTGTAGTGCATAGGAGACAAATAAAAAACGGTTCACAATCAACAGTTACTTCTAATCCAGCTCACCAAAAAAAAAAAAAAAAAAAAAAAAAAAAAAAAACCAACCTAAAACCTAGTGTGCACTGCCAGCTTCCACTGTCTTGGCAATATGTTTAGAAAGCAGTTAAATTGCTTGTGTAATGTATAAACCTTTGTTTCACCCGAAGGCATCGACTTCAGTTGTCACAACGATGGTGGTCTGTACATCATAGCTAGGTAACAGCGGCTTTGGCCTATCCATGCCGAGAGGAGGTAGTTTTTACATGCATCCCTAACTGCAGACAGCAGAAGCCTGAATAGCTGGGAGGAGATCGAAAGACCAGGACCAGAATGGGAGCAGGAGAAACACTAGGAAGGAAAGGGGATGCTAAGAAAGAAAAGAAAAATCTCAAACAACTCTTTTGTTATTATATGAGTGTCAAAGACTGTATACGTTAGACATGCCAAATGCTAAAGCAATTAAAATATCATCATGTTCTGAAATAGAAAGATACTTTATCTTCATTTTCTGCTAATTCAGCTTGTGGAAATTCAATATGGTCCTAGTATTTGCTTTCTCCCACAAGTAGACTAGGAATATCTATCTAGGAATCAAAGTGACTGAAATTATCTAGATCAGAAACTTAAATTCCATGTTCTAGGAAATGAAATGAACATTTTTCTTCGCAGTCTGGTAAGTTGCCCCCAGCAGTGACATCCTTTGTCAGACACTGAATTCTACAACCTCTCATCTGCTACTTATATAAGCCTGTAACTTCACGTCTGCTTTGGCAAAATACAGTGAGAAATTAACTTCTGATGTGTTAAATGGGGAAAACTCTAGAAAGCCAAAACTTCATTGCAGACCGTGGTCAGTAATGGTAGACTGACTAAGTCCCACCCACTACACAGCATTCGTCAGCAACACGAAACAACACTGGGTACAACTTATGTGCTACTCTGAGAACATAAAGTTTTATGAACAAAAGTTCATTTCGATAAACCTTGTTTGATTTGTTTCATGGCTCAGAGATAAATTTGTTTGGCTACATAGCATCCAAAGTAGAAATGTTCAGACTTTGAGAGGTGCATTAATTATACACTGGCTGGAAATGTCCAGGACCTACTGAATCATTTATCCAAGTGTTAACCTTTTCACACATCGCCATATGCCTGATTTAAACTTTAATCATTAGAGTCAGATGCTAATGACTATGATTTATGAATGAACCTCTGCTTTGTGTGGATTATTTTGTGATAATGGTTTTAATACAGACTTGATGCTGGTGTTTTACTCTTCTTATCACTGGAGATAAATAGCATTTGCCTGTCTTAGGGGACATCAGAGCCTGAGATGTATAACCAAAATTTGAATGTACAGTGTCTGCACATTTCAACCACATTGACAGACGGCACGAGGAGGCCCACAGGTAGAATTTTGACCATGATTAATTCTGCTCCCCAGTGTGCTCCTCTCGAACCCCGTGGGGCAAGTTAAGTGCTGCAGGTGTGCTTCACCAAAGGCTGTGGTCACTATGGAAAGTTGGAAGCTGAAATCACTTCTTTGTAGTCCCTAATCTAAGAGTCAGAAATACAGCCTGAGGAGAAGCAAAACACACATCTCAAAACTGTGCTGGTTGCTTAAGGAATTATAGATGTAGAATGAACACGTTGTAGGTGGCCAAATGGAACTGAGCTGCAGACACATCTACATGCAGGAGTGGGTACTTGTTCATGTTATAAACACGTGGCTCACACCTGTGAATCCAGGAGCATCACAGACATTTACTAAAGTGCCAAATCCAGAAAACAAGTGAGTTTTGAATGAAATAGATAATGCATTTTTTAAAAAGTCAAGAATTCCAGTTTTTTTTCAAGTTACATGATTGACATTTGATTAATTTAGGATGTAGGATCTGCTCTGCTCTTTTCAAATCACCTTCTGTGTTGTGATTGGTTTGCAAACTTGGCTATTTAAGTCATTTCCAACAAAAATTTTCCTGACTATATCAGTGAAAAAAGTTTCATGTGTTATCTAAATATCATGGCTGTCTCTAATAACCAGCCAAGGCTCAGAGATTAGGAAGGTCTGTTAACTCTCCTACAGAAGCAAGAGACTGAAAACCATTTTTCAGTGAAAAATATCAATGACAGGTGGTTCACCTGAATTAGCTTTCACAGTGATGTTATCTATTAATCAAAATATATTACGAACAAATGAAAACTTGCCTTTGATGTCTAGCTCATTTTTCAAGGTCTACATGAAGAGGCATGCTGATTGGCATGGAAGATTGACATCATGCCTGGGTCAGGAGCCTCATTACAATGATGCTATCATATATTTAAGGCCGCGGGTCCCCTCACATTGTTCCTGCCTTACACATTAACTGGACATTGTCCCAGCACTAGGAATGGCTGAAGACAGCCTCCTTAAGGCTCTGTTCTTTCCTTCTGATCCTACATCCTTTTTCACCCAAGCTCTGGACATCTGTGTTCACAGCCTCCTTCTGTTCTCCCCAAGTTCCAAAGCTGCCTTTCTCTCCCCCCTGTTGCAAACTCTGTTAAATCCCTTTTAGAGGCTCAGCAGAAGGAGTCAAGCAACGCTTATGTGACATTCACAGGCTTCCCTCCTAACTCCCTTCATTCTTCTTCTCACGATGGCTCAGATCTCACGGGACTGGAAATCATGAGCTCCACCCAGCAGTGCCTCGAAATAGAAACTGATCCCCGGAGCACCAGAGGAGAAGGGATGTTTCAGCGTGAGCTGAGTTGACCTGGCTAATAGGATATGAACACACTCACTGAACATCAGATGGAGGACAATTGACCCAGTCCAGAGAGCTGTGCCATTCTAAAAAAGTATGACATCTAAGACAATGCTTTAAAAATCTGTTAGCCAAGGTCCAAGATAGTTATCATTACCTAAGTGAATGGCAGTGATTTTTTTTCCATATCCTCTCATTTGGGCTTCATGATTAGCTACTGAATACTTTGTATCAAGTTGGGCTTCAAGTGACTATGCATACAGAATCGTGAGACTCAGACTAGAAGCCCACAAGGGGTGGTGCTTCTGACATTGCAAAACAGTTATCATCTGCAAAGCTCATGCTTGAGAGGTTTCCAATCAAGCTAAAAAATAAAGGAAGAGAGGAAAGGCTTGCAAAAAAACCCCTCATGTTACTTGAAGTCAGATCACAGTTGTGTGTTAGGGTTAAAGGCTGGCATCTCGAGCTAGTATGCCTGCCCCACCTGCCTCCCAATACTACAGAAACCTGGATAGCCCCACACCAACCACAGCAGGATACTCAAAGGAGGATTGTTGAATGATCTGAAAACAATGTTCTTAAACCATTTGGAATCTTGAGATTAACCGTGTTTCAGAGGAAGACAGTCAGAAAAGCTTCCCTAGGGACTCTCAACAGAAAGTCAACGAACTACCGTTCAACTCTTGGGGGCAGTCTCACAGGGTACACATCACAGAATATGAGATTAACACCTCCCAACTAAGTCCTGAAGGCTTTAATGGACTAGATCGCCCCTTGCAATGCTGGGAGAAACTTTACCCTATTGAGCAGATCAAAGTTCTAGTCAATTGTGAAAGAATAGTCTTTGTATAACCAGAAATGTCCATTCGAGAAGAAGTAACCACTAAATGATTATAACAGAAAATATATTTTTTTCTCTTTAAGGGAAAATTTAAGGTATTTGTCTTTCACTCTGATACTTTCTAAAGAAAACGTTCTCTTTAGCTTTTCTTTTAAAATTTTTAGATGTATTTATCTTTAAATGCATGAGTGTCTTGCCTACATGTATGTCTGTAGGTGTATCGTGTGCATTCCTAGTGTCCCTTGGAGATCAGAAGAAGTTATTAAAGCCCCGAGACCCGGGGTTAGGAATGTCAGCGAGTTGTGGGTGCTGGGGACAAAGTCCTGGTCTTGTGCAAGAGCAGCAGGTGCTCCTTTCTATCCACTGAGCCACCTCACTGATCCCCCTCCCTCTACTTTCAATGTGGGTTAAACTTAATATATTCTGAGTTTTTATTTCTCTTTCATTTGTTCCGTCTCCTTTGTAGAATGCTGACTTGAGTAGTTTAGAAAGGGGCAGCACGGGACCGGAAGCTGGAGGCACCACTCATGTTTACAGTTTTCCTTAGTGTTATTGTCCACGCTTAACTAACTGGCTGACTTCACGTGCTGACTTCCTTCTGCTGCAACCATTGCTGTCTAACGTGCCCTCAGTGTCTAGAGATTAGTGATGAGGGTATCTCTGAAGCAAGCGATTATGCCTACTAAATGAGCATTTTAATCTAGTTTTTCAAAAAGGCTACTACAGCCAGGTGCGGTTGCATATGCCTATATTCCCAGTACTTACAGGGCAGAGGCAGAGGTATCAGGAATTCAAGGCCAGCTGTCTGTTATATAATGAGTTTGAGACCAGCTTGGGCTACTTGCTTCCAAACAAAACAAAAACCAGAAAAGGGGATTGCGAGAATATATGCGTTCCTTTTAATAGGCATGACTTCATCACCTGTATTCACATGACCCTGTGGCACTCAGCATAAATAGTCCTATAGTCAAATTATTGCTGCCTTAACAATGGAAAATTAACATTAATTGAGCAGATGTTAATTGAGTACCTACTAGGTATCAGGTTTTGCTTGGCAGGGAGGATAAGAACACTGGGTGCTCCAGGACTAGACACCACTGTGTTTTTCACAGGTTTCGTTCCTACCACACTCTTCTACGATGCTGATGTTTTTGAGTGGTTAAGCAATACTGCATCATTAGAAATGGGCATTTCCAAACAACAGGAGTTGCAAAGAGTAGATAAGTATTTGGTCTATCTTTTTACCAGAGGTTTATTTGTGTGACTATCTGCGTTTTCTCAGGTGCATAGATTTAGTAACTCCAAGACTTAGTAACGAAAAGGAAAAGCTTGCCTTCCCAGCAGCTCAATAACTAAGAGTTAGGCAAGTTTCTACAGAAGGTAAGACCATTCTCTTGACACCAGGGCACAGGTAGGAGAAGGGACAGCCTCAGGCAAAACAGTTGTTCACTTAATCCCAAAGGAATCTCTGAGACAAGAGCAGAATAGGATAGTGGCATCTTTAATCGTTTCTAAGTCATGTGTCTGTCATGTCACATGTCTGTCATGTCACATGTCTGTTCTGTCAGGCTGACTTTCTCATTTCCTCTGTCAGCTGTCACCTCTTGTGGTACACAGAATGAGAGGGAAAGGAGGGCTAGCGGACTTGGCCACTAATATGGCTGCTTCTTGTATGAACCTTTGTTTTCTTGTCAGTCTAGAACGTTGTATTATCCAGAAATGAGAAAATAAGTAGGTTTTGTTGTAGTTGTTGTTGTTGTTGTTGTTTTGTTTTTTTTTCATTCCAAACACAATACCAGACTATATCTTTTTAAAGCTGGTGGCTGGAAGCAGACACATTTGTGATCTTGGTCTGGACATTAAGATTGCATGTGGGTCTCGAGGGTTAGGATAAAAGTCAGCAAAGCTGCCTTCTTTACTGGAGGCTCCAGGCGATAAGCTGTTGGTTTTTGTCTTTTTTTTTAAACCCGTTTCCAATTTTAGCAGCTTCTTGCATTCCTTAGTCCATGTGTTCTTCCTTCCATCTTCAAAGACAGCAATAACAGGCTGATCCTCAAATCGCACCAATCCAGTCCTCCCAACCCTGCTTTCTGCTTTCAGAAATTTGTGAGGATTCTGAGCCTGCCCAGATAACCCAGGATGGACTCCCTACCTGTGTGTAGGTTAGCACTCTTAATCCCTTCGTACATTCCTGAGGACATATTTTGGTCAGGGACAAACTACAAGAATCGTTTAATGTGCCGTTAAAAATGGGATCCTAAGCATTTAAAACTGGAGTCTTTTTGGTCGTAGCCTCTGGTAGTAGAGCTCATCTTCACAATCACCAGAAGGCACAGAAGGACAGCCTGTCATGGCACACCTGTTAACTTAGCTGCCAGCATGGGAAATGAGAGGATGAGATGCAGAGGGTGGGTACCTTTGGTGGCTGTGCCAAGGTGTGCTGCTGAGAAACTATGCCATGCAACAGATCTAGTGTGAGGGCCTTTTGGGGGGGATGGGAAGGCAGAAGGCTATCTCAGAGTGGGGGGGGAGAAGGAGGAGGGAGGAAGAGAGAAAGAAAGGGGGAGGAGGGAGGGAGAGAGAGAGAAAGGGGAGGAGGGAGGGAGAGAGAAAAGGGGGGAGGGAGGGAGAGAGAAAAGGGGAAGAGGGAGGGAGAGAGAGAGAAGGGGAGAGGGAGGGAGAGAGAGAGAAAGGGGGAGGAGGGAGGGAGAGAGAAAGGGGGAGGAGGGAGGGAGAGAGAGAGAGAAAGGGGGAGGAGGGAGGGAGAGAGAAAGGGGGAGGAGGGAGGGAGAGAGAGAGAAAGGGGGAGGAGGGAGGGAGAGAGAGAGAAAGGGAGAGGGAGGGAGAGAGAGGGAGAGAGAGGGAGGGAATGGGAGGAGTGTGAGGGGAGTTAGGGTCCCTTTTATAGGCATCACACCTGGCTGCAGATGGTGACATAAGCCACTTGCTGCTAGGTCCCTGACAGCAGGCCAGTGGGGACACCTGATTGCTCATAGGAACAATCCTAATGATCTTTAGAATGACTGACAGCACCCATGAGGAGTGAGGGCGAAAGAGAAGAAGACAGTTGTGTAAGAAGGATTTGTATGCATAAATTACTCAAGAGCAAAGCTCCTGTGCTAGCCGCAGGGGTCCTCACGACCCAGGAGTATTACCAAATATGGGAGAGCACGGCTGATGGGAAATCGCAGCATTTGAAGCTAAGACTTGACGTTTTTATTTTAAACCGAGTTCTATATTATTTTTCTCTGCTTGCAGTTTTGAAATATACTGGAGGGTGCTTTCTTTTCTTTTTTTTTTTTTTCTCACCTTCTGGAAAAGGTAAGAAACATTGCTTTTCAGCAGTTCTAAAGTGTAATTTAATCTCTGCAGAAGAGCCAGTCCCCATGGGGATCTTGAGAGAACTTATGGGAAGGAATACATGCATAATAAAAGGATTATGCATGTACAACGTGCCTTTGCCTCTAGTTCCTGGCCTAGAGTCTCAAAAACCCTTGGAATTTCCTGAGTGATAGGAATATTTTTTTTTTTTATTTATAAAACACTCTTTCAACTACACCTGAGCTCATGCTAATGGAGTGAATATTGATGGGCCCCCTAGGTAGGTCAGGAGTGGAATTAGCAGCCTGAGAAGTCAACCCTGGGCCCAGAAAATTGAAACCTTTAACTCACCTCTCCCCTCATTCTGAGAGGAGTTACTAAGTTCAATCACCAACTAAGTTAATTCATTCTGTCCACCTAATAAAAATCTCCATTAAAAACTCTGGGGCTTTGGAGCTAGTTCAGTGGATAAAGTGGTTGTTGAGCAAGTGTGAGGACCTGAGTTCTAATCCCTGGAGCTCACATAAAGCTAGACATGACCCATGTAATCCCCACACTACTACTGCTGAATAAGGAGAGACAGGACAGCCCCATGTGCTTCCAGGCCAGCCCATAGAAAGAACACAGTAGAAGGCAGGGACTCACACCTAAAGCTGTCTTGTGTCTTCTAGAAGCACACCCGCAGAGATTAAATTACACTCACACGTCCCCTATACGCATGCGATATTTAACAAACAAAACCTCCTAAGTGGTGGAGTCCAGTGAGGTTGGTGCTTCCATGCAGGGCATGGGAAATGCATAGAGCTCCTGCCCTCTGGGATTTTCAGCTTTATAGCTTCATACTCTACAGTAATGTTTCTTTTACATTTCATACCAATAGGGACAGATGCACATTCAGATTCTTAAATTTTATAATCATAATACCTTATGTACCTGTCTGTGGTTTGTTTTATGTTAAATTTATACTCATCAAGTAGAATTGAAGTATGCTTGTGTTTCCATGCCTTCTCTAGATTTCATTTGATACACTAGTGCCTCCTGAAATACGGATTCCCTGGACTGCTAACCATGTCCAGATAGTGATATTCAGCCATAGGACCTCTACCATGCCAGAAGAATGTGTTACATCAGCATCATTGTGTCATGACCTGAACATGAGTAGCTCTTTGGTTCAATGTATTTCACATGGTAATAACTTTGAGACATTCTCAAGTTCAGTTTGCTGAAACATATCCAAATGATGAAAGGCGGTTTAAGACACAGCTTGTTTGTAGTAATAAAGGAACAAAACGATAAGCTTACAAAAAAGCATCACCTCTTCTTAGAAACAGCACCACACATTTTTCTGAAGAAAGATTTTAGAATTGTCAGTGCCATTTAGAGGAAGTAAAGACCTTCTTCTGTCCTTTTAGGCTTAATAAGAATAAATAAAAGTGTAAGCCATTTCATGGGATTAAAAAGTATGGAAAAGTGAGAATTGTTTTGAAATAGAAATTAGCATTACATTACACTAAATTATTCTGTTATGACCTACAGTGTAAGTACATTTTGGAACTTATTTTGTGAAGTATTTTTGGATGAAGATATAGCTTGGTATTCAATCGTACATTTTGTGCACACAAAAAGCTCTTTGTACAACACACACAGACACACAGACACACACACATCACTTTTAAGATAACTGTAAAAGAGTGAAATATTGGGTAATTACATTGTTAAATACAACTGAATGTCAGTTATGTAAAACAGGAATTAGAACAATTCTCCCTGAGGCTGGAAACTTCTTGAAGGTGTGCCCTTACCACCCTGGGAAGACATGTCATAACAGTAGCCTGTGCTGGGCCCTTACGATGTCCCAGAGACTGCACTAAGGAATTTTTGAGTGCTGGCTTCAACTCTGCTGCAACTTCAGGGTTTAGTACTGTGTCACTGTTACCCTTGTTTTTTGGAGAAAGGATTAATGAATTTGTCCTGAAGGCATAATTAGAAATGACAGGGTGGGGCTCATCTGTGAGCAGGGCCTGTGTCACAGTCTGGGACCAACTATTTCCTAGGACACAGGACTAGCTCTCCTCCTCCTCAGTTACTGTTCTGAAGCTGAAATGGTTTTCAAATAGTCAGGCTTAGCTTTCAAAAGTTCTATAGGAGAAAATAGGTGAACTCTGTATCTTAGTTATTTTACCTAATAGGTATTAGTTTAACTTAAATAAGGCAGTTATTTTTAATGTACACAGTCATATATGTGTCTAGTTATCTTTTAAAGATGCTTTTTCCTCTGGGAAAATAGTAATCAAACACAGACTTTCAAAAGTCCAAAGAGAGGGAAGCTGGACTATCAGCTTTGTCAAGGTAGAAGAAATGAGCAAGGCATATTTACATGGAGACAGAATTGTCTACTTGGATATCATTAAACATGAAAAATTATTTATGTTGCTTATTGATTTTTATAAGCCCATAGGGGCTTAAACAGTGATGCAGACAGCAGAACGTCCTGGCAGGTTTGCCTGAACTTGTGCTGTGTTCACCAGCTCCTCCACCGCATTAAGTTACAAAAATCCCCTAAGTTTTGTTGACACCTGCCCCCAAAACCTGATGTTTTGGGTTATCTTTGACAGGAGGGTGTTGTATTGATAAAGGGGCTGTCAGAGACAAACAGGTCCTCATTTGTACCCATTTCTGTGGTGCGATAAAGAATCTTACCAAAGCCAAGTGAACATTGTCTGTTTGATGCCGTGGCTGTGGTGCTGAGGAGAGACGTAGACAGAGCCAGCCTCAGGGTATCACTGGGACATCTCACTACTCACACTCACTTACCTGCCCTTTATCATTATGGTAGTCTTTCCATTATTCTCTTCTTCCAAATCCAATTCATCCATTGTTCCACCAACTATTCTATGAACTAACCAGACGTTTACAATGTTCACATCAACAACCTAGTAAATGTAAAGTGTGTCTTCCTGATTTTTTAGATGGAACCCTCACAGGGACTACTTACACTTCCTCCCTTCAATAGAGTAGGGCACTCAAAGATTATTTTATGGTAGAATTTGTTTGGTCATTTAATGGGGTCTAGGACTTCTTATATTCTTCATATTCTCTTTGGGAATAGCCACCTAAGAGTACTTAGGGTCTCAAGGAAAATAAAGAAGGCCAAACCACTGAGTCCAAAGCAATCTTGAATTGAGTACAGAAATGGCAGAATCAGAAAAAGAGGCTCCACAGCAATTCATATCTTCCACACGATGAGAAAATTTGCAGATGGGAATGTGATTTTGAAGTAAGGACAGTGAAATCCTCCATTTCAGGCCTATGAGAAACATGTGCGTTTACCAGGATAGAGTCTTACCTTCCTCTCAGCTAGCAAAGGGATATTTGGATGTCACAAAATTGCAGGCAAGGAATGACAGGATTTCTATCTCTATTTAGAAGCAGGCTCTCTATATAGTTTTGATAAATTCATGTCTCTCTTCTCAGATGTGGGTGGTGTATATTACCAGTACTTTATTAAGCTAAATTTATTATTATTTGCTGATTATACTGGGCCATGGTAGGAATTTAATGGAGTTTTTAAAAGATAAGGTCAGTTAAGAATATATACTCTGAAGTTAAACATACAGCAATTTATTTAGCAAACAAAGACAAGATTTGGAGCAACAACTCAACCCCCAAACTGGTGCGCTCTCTGGGAATATTGATAGCAAACCCAGAGGGTGACCTACATGTCACAAATAAGTCCTCCACAAAGGGGTCTTCCAAAATTTGTGAGTTTAAAAATGGGGCACAGAGCTAGCCAGAGAATTCTCAACAAAGGAATCTTTAATAGCTGAGAAGCATCTAAAGAAATGTTTAATGTCCTTAATCATCAGGGAAAATGCAAATCAAAAGGACTCTGAGATTCCATCTTATACCCTTCCGAATGGCTAAGATCAAAAACTTGCAGCAAGCATGTGCTGGTTAGGCTGTGGAGAAAGGGGACACTCCTCCACGGCTGATGGGAGTGCAAACTTGTACAACCACTCTGAAAATCAATTTGGTGGTTTCTCAGAAAATTGGAAATTGTTCTACCTCAAGACCTAGCTATACCACTCCTGGGTATATACCCAAAAGGTGCTCCAACATTCCACAAGGACACTTGCTCAACTGTGTTTATAGAAGCTTTATTCATAATAGCCAGAAACTGGAAATAGCCCAGATGTCCCTCAACTGGGGAATGGATAAAGGAAATGTGGTTCATTTACACACTGAATACTACTCAGCCATTAAAAACAAGGTCACCATGCATTTCGCAGGCAAATGCATGGATCTAGAAAATATCATCCTGAGTGAGGTAACCCAGACCCAAAAAGACATGCATGGTATGCACTCACTTACTTATAAGTGAATATTAGCCATAAAGTACAGGGTTAATCATGTTATAATCAACAATCCCAAAGAAGGCAAATAACAAGGAGGGCCCAAGGGATGGTGGAATCTTTCTCAGAAGAGGAAACAAAGTAGATATCAGAGGTCAATGGAAGGGGGGTACTCGGGGGAGAGGGGATGGAGAAGGGGGCAATTAGGGAGAGTCGGGGAAAGAAAAGGGAAAGCAGAGGCAGTGTGGGGGCGAGCAATCTCCAGAGGGATGGGCAGAGGTCCCAGGGGGTATATGGAAGTGACTCTAAGAGACTCCTAGGAGTGAGGGATACAGATCTGGAAGTGGCTACATCCTTTAACCAGGCAGGACTCCAAGTACAAGGATAAGGACAGTAACTCACCCACGAAAACTTGGACCCAAAATGTGTCCTGTCTACAAGATGCTCAGGGAGCAGAGACTGTGGGGATAGGCAACCAATGACTGTCCCAGATTGAGACCCATCCTAGGCAAGAACTAATATCTGACACTATTAATGATGCTCAGTAATGCTTGTAGACAGGAACCTAGCATAACTGTTCTCTGTGAGGCTTCACCCAGCAACCAGTGGAAAGAGATGCAGAGGCCCACAGTCAAACATTAGATGGAGCTCAGGGAGTCTTATCGGAGAGTTGGGGGAAGAACTTAGGGACGTGAAGAGGACAGGAACTCCGTAAGAAGACCAGTAGAGTCAACTAACCTGGACCCTTGGGCTACACCAGAGCCTGAATCACCAACCAAAGAGTGAGCTAGAGCTGGTCCGAGGCTCTCTGCACATATGTAGCAGATGAGATGCTTGGTCTTCATGCGGGTCCCAGCAACTGGAGCAGGGACTGTCCCCGAGCCTGCTGCCCGCATGCATGCGGTCCCATTTCCTGAAATGATCTGCCTTGTCTGACCTCACTGGGAGAGGATACACTGATTCCTGCAGTCGCTTGATGTACAGGGCAGTGGGGGGTGAGGAGGTTAACTCTCCGAGGCAGGATTCCTCTTCAAAAAAAAAAAAAAAAACCAGAAGGGGGGAAGGTAGAATGGGGGAAGGCTCTATGTGTGGGGTGTACTAGAAGGAGAAGGGGGGCTGATACTGGGACATAAAATGAATGAGTGAAAAAAAGAAAGAGAAAGAGAGAAAGAAAGGAAGGAAGGAAAGAAAGACAGACAGACAGACAGAAAGAAAGAAAGAAAGAAAGAAAGAAAGAAAGAAAGAAAGAAAGAAAGAAAGAAAGAAAAGGATTCTATAAAGGGTGCGTCCAAGACTGATGATGAAAAAGCATGCAGTGTAATATGGCGCTGAAAATTATTTTAGAACAATGCTAGCACAACACATACTTATTTAAACTCCAAATTTACTAACTTTAGATCCAGAGTTGATCTGGTAAGAGCTTGTCAATTTACAAATACAGGACAAACCTTGTCTGTGAATAATTCCTTTGAGACAAAGGGAAAAATTCAGAAAACACTTTAGCTTCTTAAGACTTCCATATAATTCTATGTATTTGTTATCTATCATTTATCTATCTATCTATCTATCTATCTATCTATCTATCTATCTATCTATTTATCTATCATTATTTATTTAAGACAGACAGAGGGGCTTGTACCTTGCTATATAGTCCATAAGTCCTTGAACTCATGGCCTGTTTTCCAAGGGCTGAGTTAGCAAACATGTCCAGGTTCAAGTTTACTTTACTTCCTGAGTGAACTGTCACTTTATTGTCTTCATACTTGAAATTAGGTTTTTTTTTTTTTTTTGAAAGTCTATAATGAAGACAAACTCTTGATGAGTTCATAAGAATCAGGACTATACTTTCATAAGGATGAAAGTCATTTTTATGAACTATTTGCAATGTTAGATTTTTATAGTGAATAAAATTATATGGAAGTCTTAAGAAGCTGAAGTGTTCTCTAAATTTTCCCCTTTGTCTCAAAGGAATTATTCATAAAACAAATGAAATAAGATGAGCTATAAGATTTCATTCTCCTCTGGAATCTCCCGGGAATGTAGTCTGACTATTGGGTTTTAAACACGAGACGCAGAACTATAAAATATATTCCTTTCATAGTTCCATGTGATTTATATCTGTGTAGTTGGAAAAATAATTTTTTTTCTGGCCAGAAAAGCAGAAATTTAGGATTTTTTCAATAAAGGCAAAGAGAAAACCATAACAATATAAAAGATAAATGTTCCACTCTAGCAAAGTGTATGAACTTACTTTTAATGAATTTGACTTTCTGGTTTTATAAAGTTTGATTTTTGTGATGTGTGGCTAAGACAGTGATTATGCGACTTGAACCACTATCTTCACATCATTCCCTCGGACTCCAAGGCTGGTGCGCTCGACTTCCCCAGGCGTGTCTCAGGGCCCCTTCTCCCTGTGTGTTTCCTCCTGTGACTCCACATAAGAGCTCCAACTGACTTCCATGAGCACAAAAATTGAGCAATTAAATAAGATTTTTGCTTTGAAAGGGAACCATGAAAGAAAAAAAATATCCAACCAACCCTAGCAGCTTAGACCACCAAGGAACACTAATAAATTTAAGGAAATATGAGGTTCCCTTCATGTGACCTCTCTTGAGAAGTTATATAATAGATTACTGGAACTTCAAGGTCACATAAAAATTATGGCACTTTAAAAATTATTTTCTGAGTTAGAGTTTGAATGAATATGATTTATGTGTCAATTAAACTTGCAAGTTACCAAAGTAGCAAAATCAAGTTGTTTGGCTCTTTGATATCATCACGAAGTACCACTTTCTAATATGATTAAAGGGCTGAGCTCTAGCCCCAGCAACTGAAGGACCAAAAGACAATCGTCCATTTTCATATAAAGTTACTTTTACCACAAAAAAGCAGTCATAATAATTAGACAAAACACTTGTTGTGCGTCATATATCTAAACTGAGCAAATGTGGTCGGTATTTTATATTTAATGTACTTATATTAATTTTCTTCCTCTTCCTCTTCCTCCTCCTCCTCCTCCTCCTCCTCCTCCTCTTCTTCTTCTCCTCCTCCTCCTCCTCCTCCTCCTCCTCCTCCTCCTCCTCCTCCTCCCATAATAGTCTTTATAGCCCAGGCTAAACTCAAACTTGGGCTCCTCCTATTTTAGACATACACACACCAATATTTATGTATTTATACTAATTTTAGATGAAAGTGATGAGTATTTGAGAATAAATGCATCTTTAATAGAAGTGTTGGACTGGTAAATATGTTATTTTGGATAAAGTCTAGATTGAAGGCTATTAAATTAGAATATGATTTATTAAGAAAGACTAAAGGGGGTCTTGGATATCATTATTGTTATTATTGTTATTACTTTGTGCATGTGCACATGTATCATGTGGGGAGAGAGACGGAGGGACTGTGCATGTGGAGGCTAGAGGGCAGGCCTTTGGGATTGTCTCTCTCCTCTGCCATCATCTCTTAGGTTCCAGAGATTGACCTGGAACCAGGCTTTTGCACTGAGCTGTTGTACTCATCAAGCGAGCTTGCCAAGCCCCTGGATTTCATAAGTTTTTAAAAGAAGCAATGTGAGGCGCAGAGAGCCTTTATCAGAGGAGAGGAGAGGAGAGGAGAGCTGTTTGCCTTTTCCATGACTTCTGCCAATTGTCAATGGAAAGAGGTGCTGATCCCCATCCTTTCCCAAAAGAAACTTCACTTTAGGTCACTAGGGACAATGGAATGCGGGGTCAAAGGACCAATGTGCAGTGATTTCTAATGTTTAAATCACATGAGACCATGCTGTCAATGAGCCAAAGTAAGAATTAGTAAAAGACAAGCAATGATTTCTAGTATGTTCATACATACATCAGGCATCCTGGGCAAAAATAAGGAAAATGGACACTGCCCATTCTAATTCCCAGAATCCCACGGGGAAGGAGAAAAGTTTCTGGTACCAAACCACAGCACAGAGCCAGTGTAACGTTCCTTATCGGCTGCATTTACTCTTGAACACCTAAGGCCTCATTCACATTTATCCTCTTCACTCTGAGAACTGGGAGTCCAGCACCTCCCTCATCCAGCCACCTGCATGATGAGATAAGGCACTCGTTCTGCAGCCTGGGGCACCAAATCCTTTTCATTCCTATCGACACACTGAAGAGCATGAACTCAGACATGAACTCAGAGTTCAGACTCTAAGTCTACCATAGGTTTCCCACGTATGAGCCTTTGGCTGGGGGAGTTCTTAGAACGCCTGTGTTTGCAGCGTACAAGGGCCTCTGCTACCTTGTGGACATTGTGAGGTAGTTCACAGAAAGATCAAGGAATAGCTTTGATATATTCTTGGTGCTCAGCACAAGTCTACATTATCTCATATGCCATGACCTGGGAGAATTTTGTAAGAAAATTATAGGGTGCTGTGGGAAAGAGTATTGAGGTTAGAGTTCAACTTATCAAAGGGCTTAGGGAAGGTCTACCTGGACTGTGAATTGAAGTTGAGACTGTGAGGTGAAGTGGTCATAGAAAAGCAAGCACAGTCTCTCCTAGAGAGGCACCAATGGAACTGGACTAAGACAACAGCCTTACCCGTCTGTGAATTGGGAACCCTTAGCATTCTTTGGAAAGAGTAAAGAAAAAGTATGTGCATGCCCTGCCATTGCTGCCGGGTTGCAGTAGTAATCTTAGGGCTCTGAGGTGGAGTGAGCAGAGTGAACAGAACGTGAGCTCCAGCAGAGGTCCATTGGCTTAACCCTCGTCTACGGCTTGCAGACGGTTTGACTATGGAGGCAACAACCCGCCCGTGAAGCTTCGTTCCCTATTGCATAGGCATTGGAACTTCTTTTCACAAGACTCCTGTCCTACAGTGAGAACATAGAAAACAGATGCTGAAGCTTCTAGCGCTCGGTGCACAGCACTGAGCATGCGTGTCAGTGCTAGCCAATCAGCTCCTTCCTCTGGTGTGGGATGGGTTTGTCTGTGACTGTGACAGGGGGCAAACAGGAGGGCTGCCCTTAACTACACATGGGACATGACAGTTCACGATGATGAATAACAGAATTCATCACTGAATTATTTTGTCAGTGCTACAACCATAAACAATGTAAGATGACATTGGAAGGAAGTTTTTTTTTTTTTTCTATCATATATTGGCAATGTTTCCCTTACCACAACAGAAGGGAGTATGCCATGCAGGGATTCTTAAGGGACTGCAAATATACCATGAAACATTATTTTGAGTGTCAATGTACATCTTTTCAGAATTGTTTATAAGCAGAAGCAGTACCTTGAGATAGAATTGACCTTATTAATTCTGATGGGACCACATCTGTTGCTATGGAGGTGGTTCAAAGAAGCTGTTTTCTTTAAATCAAACAATTTTCTGATATACATCTAAATACAGGTAATAAAAGCACTGTGTTGAGAGTGGAGGGCAAGTTTCCTTTGTTTATATGAGTTTTTACACTGCTTAGCTATATCTAATGGTGGATATTTTACTCTATCTCCTTAAAGTAGAAGAAGAAGAAGAAGAAGAAGAAGAAGAAGAAGAAGAAGAAGAAGAAGAAGACGAAGACGAAGAAGAAGCAACGTTTTGACTCATCATCTACAAAAGAAGACCAAATAATTCCTCAGCAAATACAAGAGGATTCTCTAAATGGTTCTAGTTTTTTTTTGTTTTGTTTTGTTTTTGTTTTTTGTTTTTTGTTTTTTGTTTTTTGTTTTTGTTTTTTCCAGCCTCAACTTTGATAGTTTTACCTCAGGGTTATGTCTTTCCAGATAGAGTCAAATTGACATCCTCTCAGCTTTAACACTGGTGCCTTTGGGCTGGCTTTTTCTTCTGAGTGGAGGAAGGCCTTTTCTCTTGGTGGCAGTTCCTCTGGAAGGATTTCCTGGTATTTGAAGGCCCAGCTCCCACTTCCACGCTAAGTCTAGACACAGAGTTCCTCATGTCTTTCTTTTTTCTCTCTAGCACTTTCCATGCATTCCTGAGACACCACTCAACCTTCATCATATTGTGTTAATCATGCCTACCAGTACCTCTCCTCCATAAAGACAGGCTCTTGAGGGGAAATCATATTTTATTATGCTTTGACTGTACCCCCAAGACTTAGCAGCTGACTTCTGTCAGCTTTAGGCATTCAAACATTCATGAATAAAAGGCAGTAAGAGCTATAATTCTATTTCACACATATGCATATTATACCTCATTTTACTTCTCCTTTAAAGTATAATTATGTCAAAGAAATCACTTAAAAAGATTTATCAATGAAAAGAATCCATCATCAACAGTCTTACCTAGTGGTAACTCTATGAACTACAATAATGTCCAGCAGAGCAAGCTATGCCAAGGGAAGCAATAGGGGCACAGATGCAGTCAGGGTTAGCCAGCTGTGTTCTGCGGCTCTGCAGGAGAAAACACATGCTTGGTGCTATAAGTGTGACCAAGAACCAATAGTTAGGGAGTTTAGGATCTGATGTGTGTGTGTGTGTGTGTGTGTGTGTGAGAGAGAGAGAGAGAGAGAGAGCGCATGCATACCTAATATTATTATTCTGCTAAAGAGACATAACGTCAAACTGCCCCCTCAGCTCCTATATCTCTACCCATAGTGCAGCTCTCAGGCTTCACTAGAGAAGTTTCTTTGTGTAGTAGACAGAGGGTAATGGAGAACTCAGAGCTGGACAACGAGCAGAGAATACGTTTCAGTGGACTGCTTGGCCATATATGGGACATCTCATTCCTTCCCTAAGGCTGAGGAAAGACAAAGGGTAGAAGGATTGGAACAGCCAAGTCAAGGAAGACTGGAGGAAACCAGTATCTTCTGGACATGGCAGGACTTGCTTGTGAACTCATGTAGCCGCTATGGTTGCTGCACAAGACAAGCCAGACATCATGCTCCAATGGGGTGGGAAGAGGCTCATGAGTCTCCACCCCTAACTGAAGAACTGTGGCTGGCTTCAGAAAGAAGAACATTCAGTTTTCCTTAGTATGTGGTTCCTGGTAGGATGATATACCCCCCCCCCCCAGCAGATGCCACACATCTCGGAGTATACAGGCAGCATTAATTGGAGTTGATAAGTTATTAAGAAAGCTACAAACTTGGGCATGGAAGGTGGTGTTGCATCTGGGAGAAGCTGGGGAAGGAGTAAATATGATTAAATCAAATGTATGAAATTCTCAAAGCCTTCATGAAAGCAGTCTAATTAAAGGATCCATCTAGTAAAGGCACTGGAGTGAGGTGTCAGCGAAAATATGAAAATGCAATGTTAGCAACTCCTACTGACTCCTGGGAGAAGCAGCATTTGTTTAAACTGTGTACAGAACCCTTGAGAAATACCTTTCTCTGACAATGAATAGTGGTGACCAGAAAAATGTGAGCACTAAGACTGACTGTTAGAGAAATATGAGTACTTCCGGCAAATACTAATGGTCATTTTTCCCTGTTGTAAAAGTAACATCTTGTTTTGCCTCCATGTTGTGTCTTATGATAATAGAATAAAGAGGACTCAGGTAGAAGACTCGGGTAGAACCATCCCAGAGATACTCCTTAATGTCTCTAGAAGACACCAAGTAAAACACTAAGGGATATCACCAAAAGGTTTATTTTTCTTCATAACAACTGGTCTACTGCTTTAGAGCAAAACATTAATAAAAGTCAGTCATCATTATGATGTCATCAGCACAGTTTCCTTAGAAATAAGCCAGCAAGTACAAAAAATATTTATAATGCACGACATCATCTATATGCCTTTCCATTGCTCAAACCTTGGATTAAACTTAGCGAGGTTTCCTGTTTGTTATAAGGAACAGCTTTGGTGTGAAATCAAACACATTAGCAACAGCCCCGGGAAATCAAACTACCGCTTCAAACTGCACGTGCCCAGGTGTGGCTTATTTACAGTGGACAGAGGTAATTATACAACCCTATCCAGAAATTTATGAAAGGTTCATTTTTGTCCCTCCAATTTTTTGCAGCTCAAATTCTTAGGAAGATCTTTAACTGTCACCGCATTGAGTTGTATATATAAAACAGGCTTGACGTGTCTGCTGACAGAACACGGGTCATACATGGTTAAGGCACCATGCTCTTTGGAGAAATGAGTGATCCAGTGACATGGTTTTGATGCTCCCACTTTAAACCCACAGATTCCCTGCAGCAGAAACAGCAATGCAGGCAAAATGGTGGACAGAGTGGAAGTGAGGCTTGTGGGTGTGTCCTCAGCCCTTGTGCTCTGACGTGGTTCGTCATGGATAACCAGTTCCTGGGTTTCCCATTTTGTAACCATTTTACCAGACAGAGTTCACCAGCATCTTTCAGTCTCCTCAGTTTCTTGGCCATTCAACGACCTGTTCATGATGAGTCTTTTGCAGGATGAAAGCCAATAAAGAGGGAGAAAAAGAGTCATACGCTTCCTCTAGTCCGTTTCTAAGGCTGCGGTATAGCCTCACTGCCCCAGAGCTACCGCTTACACTCCCAGCTGGCAGAAACGTCAAACTCTGTGTTCATTCAGGATGGGAAAAATCTTATCTGCACACATGAGATTTCTCCCTGGGCTTGAATGAATCCAACTGTTGACTGTTTGGGAATTAAACCAAACCAATCCAAACCAATTAATTCTACAGAAGGCCACCCTGTCAAATCAGCAAGATTTGGGGGGAGGGGGCATTTCTAGTAAGCTACACTCACTTCCTGAACAATGTACATTGCCACCCAAGGCCAAAACAAGCCCAGGTTTTTTTTTTTTTTTTTTTTTTTTTTTTTTTTTTCTGCCTCAGCAATGAGCCGTTTGTATTAAGATCAATCCAGCACTTGGGGGAACAGAGGCTGCTTGGAGTAGAGATGCCATGATTCGAGTCTAACTTTGTATTCACTTAGGCAATGTTCCCAGAAGACAGCAGTCTTAAAAATCAATGCTGAGTCTGGAATAAGATTTCTCCAGATGTGTTCAGAGACTGGGTGGTGCGTGACTGTTGATTGGATCATATTTGAAGACTGATATCAGAAAGACTTGAGTTTGCTCTTGGTTTCTCCAGTTAAGATAATTTATGCGCCTTTGGGAAAATTTCTCAACGTTTCTGAATATGGGTTTCTTTGTCTATAAAATTAGGTTGGGTGATCAGACCTAGATATGAGGACTGTGACAAGGATTAAATGAAGGATATATTATAAGGTCTATGGAATGTAGTAGGATTTCATAAGAAAAAGTAGTAATCTTTATTAAGAAAGATTTCAAAACCTATAGGCCTCAGGATGGAAATTCCTTGGTCTAATATGTGGCCCATCCAGTTCTTCACCTAATGTCACTTAGAGAATCAGAAGGGTTAAACATTATGGCTAGCACATCAACACACACACATACACACACACATACACATACACACACACACTCGTATACACATACTCAAACATTCACAAACACACAGAGACACACACAAACACCTATATTTGTGCACACAAACACACACAGGCACTCATACATATATACACACATATATTTGCACACACACAAACACACATACACACAGCATAAAGAATCAGACTGGCCTCTGATAATGTGATGGCATAGGATAACAGTAAAAGGATGCCAAAAAATATCTGTCACTTTGCCACATATATTATTAGGTCAAATGAGTATTGGAGTTGCTTATGTGTGGAGACCCAGATCATCTGCTTAAACAAATTCACATGGAAGCAGAGAACTGGAAGCCGTTGCTTCTTTCTTTTTCAGAGTGGCTTAATGAAGTACATTAAACTTTCTTGGTTTCACCTTGAAAGGGCTGGGGTGCTCTCTGGGAGGTTGATGGGTCGTAGCAGAGAGCAGCATTGGATAGGGGCTCTAAGCTCATTCAGTTGATTGCTAGGCTGGGTATCCAACCTTTCGGCTTCTCTGGGGCTGAATTTCAGGTTATTATAAATAAGGCTGCTATGAACATAGTGGAGCATGTGTCCTTATTACATGTTGGAGCATCTTCTGGGTATATGCCCAGGAGTGGTATAGCTGGGTCCTCAGGTAGTACTATGTCCAAACACTCAGTAAAAATAAAAAATAAAAATAAAAAAGCAATAGCAAGTAACCTAGGACCTAGGACACAATAAGAGAGAGAGAGAGAGAGAGAGAGAGAGAGAGAGAGAGAAAGAAAGAAAAATAAAACTACTTTTGGTCATAGCCACCACCAAAGCCACTTTAATAATGTAAAGTATCACTGGGAAAGAATTGTAATTTATAAATCTAGAGAAATTAGAGTCACACATGTGATGTTTGGGGTAGCTTCACTTCTGGTTTATAAACAGTCAAATTGTCCTGTATTCTGAGACCAGACTCTCCTGTATTCTTGAATTGTAAATTTAATGATAAATTAATTAGAATCCCCCCTTTAGCATATGCTTCAGCTGTTGAGCTTTAGGCAGAGAAAGGAATTCTGGAACTGTACTTTTAGATTAAAAAAATGTCCATTCTGTAAAACAAGGTTGCTAGAGGATGGTGTCCAGGCAATGGCATGAGTACAAGCCTCTTCTTCAGGAGGGCGAAGGGTCACACCAGGGGGGTTAGTGGCACCATGATGGGTGCAGGTCAAGAAGGGAGCTTCATGCTCTGTCTTCTGTAGCTCCTTATGCTGTAGCCTATTCAGCAGCTATCAAGCTGGCATTGCTGGCTTCATGGATATATAGCTACTCATTGTCCTTAGCATAATGGTATATCCAGGGAGTCAAGATAATTAATTAAAGATTATATGTATATCACATGTATATAATTATATATACACATACATATATCTACACATGTACATATATACATATATATGTATATACACACATGCACACATGTATGTATGTATATGCTGATGGCTAATTCAGATCTTACCTGGATCATTTAGACTTGAGAGTTGCAAAGTGCCTTACAAGTATCCATGCCATTTTCTTTTCACTAGCCTCTGTTATAATCAGTCCTACCGGACGGACAGACAACTCAGCAGGTAAAGGTGCTTGCTGCCAGGCTTGGCAGCCTGAGTTTCATCCCCAGGACTCACATGGTGGGAGGAGAGAAACAACTTCCACATGTCCTCTGACCTTACACATGCTCCAGGGCACGTGCTCCCAAAATTAATTCATTAATTAAAAAAACATTAAGACAAAGTCTCACTGTGAATCTTTGACTGTCCTGGAATGCACCATATAGACCAGGCTGGTCTTGAACTCACAGAGATCTGTCTGCCTCTGCCTCCCAAGTTCTATGATTAAAGGAGGACATCACTGCAACAAACTGTAAGTTTAAAAAAATTGCAATGATGTTCAAAATTTCAGAGCCCTAGAAATATAGGCCATAAAGGAATTTGTGTTCTTTTAGATCATACTAAAATGTGTACAGAAATGCTAATATCTTTATGGTTTCCATAATTTTGTCCATATATCCCTAAAAATCTTATTTTAGTGTCTTCAAATATTTATGGCAACATGGCTTCAGAGAAGAATGTATTTGAGAGCACTTCCTTAAAGGACCAGAGAGTGAACATTTAGAATTTGGGACTTCCTCAGGAGACATTGGATCTCTGTGGCAAACGCTCAGCTTTACTGCTAAGCACAGAAGTTGCCACAGGCATCACTTAAACTGTGGCTGTGTCCCAGTGAAACTCTATTTACAAAAGCAACGGGTGGGCCAGTCCACCTGCACTCTGTCAACTCCTAATCAATCCCCTTATCACGTACTACATCTTAAGTCATCTTCACCTTGGTCCACAGACTATGATATCTACACATGTGGAAGTAGTTGGCATAATTTATGACATATCTTACTCAGTTATTAGACTACAGTCTTAATTTCAAAGAACCAGCCATTGTAACTATGATGACATTCTGTTTATTCTTGAATAGCTCTAGAGTTAAAGAAATATAATAGACATCAGTGTTTTTAAAGCAGGGTCCAACTTTTAAATTAAAAAGTATCTCAGAAGTATACAAGGAACAGAGGTGGGTCACACTGTAGGGGCTTTGAGATTTCAAAACCCCACATCTTTCTCAGTTAGCCTGTCTGCCTTATGGCGGTTGTCTCAGACGTGAGCTCTTAGCTCCAGATCCAGCACCATGTTTGCCTGCCTGCTGCCACAGTCTCATGTCATGGTTACAGACTCACTCTCTGAAACTGTAAGGCCCTGATAAACTCTTTGTTCTAGAATCTGATCTGGTCATGCCGTCCAATCATGGCAATTAGAAAGTAACACACAGGACAAGGTTTGCACATGACACTATCATAAAGTTAAAGAGAACTCCTGTGTTTAAAGGTAAATGGAAAGTTTATGTATGTTACGATTTCCCAGGTTAAGATAGGGGGGTAATGGGACAGTCTTGGCTCCTTTAAGAAACAGGTAAATGGGGAGACTCTTGAATCTGTTTACAAAACAATTCTGGGCCACCACTCCAAATGGCCCCATTGCCTCCCTCTCCTTCTCTTTGTAACGCTGTGCATCCTTCCCTAAATGTCCACACCTATGAGAACACATGAGAACACATTTGCTGGGCTGTCCCCAGTTTCACTGGCTCATTTAGGATATGCTCAGTAAGTCATTAGCTCACCTAACGACTCTCTCAGTGAACACACCACGAAACCACTGAGCAGCAGTCCTGTACCACGTTATTTTTTTTTTATTTTTGCAGAGCTACAGAACATATGGACAATATCTAGTAAATCTCTACACAGAGATCACTAGAGAAAGGTCTATCCATCTAAGTGGAATGCCACAGCTCTTGGTGGGTTTTACTCAAGCACCAAGTGGCTTTACAGCCATTTTCTGCTAACAATTTATTGACTGGATTTCACCTAGATCACCCATGGGTGAAAAGTCTATTTTAAAGAAAAATGATCTCATCATTTAACAGGATGTGAGGGGTAGAATAAGACAAGGAGTCAGAGCGGTGCAAATCAAGCCAAAGTTAGGTTCTCATGGGAGCAAATTAACCATGGATCTTAACAGGGATGAATGGGACAGATAATGATGTGATGTATGCTAATGGAAATAGACAAATACTTTCAGTAAGGCAAGCTTTCCAGGAGAAAGAACTATAAAGAACAAAATCATCATCTACAGAAAAATACTAGTTAGTCCTACTTAGATATATCCACATAAGGGCTGGGGATATGGCTCAGTGGGTAACGTGCTTGCTGTCCGAGTGCGAAGACAGACCTGAGTTCAAATGCCCAGTACCCAAGTAAAATTTAGATGTGGTACTGTGTGCCTGTGCTCAGTCTTCATGCAGTGAGCTGAGAGTCTGGGACAATCCTGGACACTCACAGGCCAAGCAACCGGGACGTCCCAGAGAGCAGCAGAGATACCCAGCTTCAGAAAGCTGTGCAAGAAGGCCTGACAGCTGGGGTGGCTCCCGCCCCATTACATTTACACTGTGGCATGGATGTGACCACTCTCACACACAGTGTATGCACACACTCATATACACTCATACACAAAGGCTACATAAAAAGTTCTTCTTAAGACAAAAATTGTTTCCACTAAAGCAACAAAAAATGTAGAATACTGATTTTGAATTTTTAAGAAATAAAGTTGGCATTAATTTCAAGAACATGCTTAAATGTGACAAAGGCTTGTTACCGAGAAAACAAATGAATAATTTAAGTATTTTTCCTAATTGTTAAAAATGAAATAAAAGCATATATCTCTTGGGTAGAGCATCAGGATTCATGCTTTTCAAACTTTCCCTTGTTTCCCCTTAAATGAATAAATAAGAACAGATTTTAATAGGAACGTTAGCTGTCTAGCAAAGGCATGCTGTCTCTGGGGACATTCAGAAACACCCTTCATATTTCAAAATGTAAAGAAATAATGAGCGCATTACACTCTGGGTAGTTTGCAGCACATTAATCATAGCCTTACAACTAAAGACAAATTAAAATGCGTCAGACTTGTTTGCCAAAGTTAATTAAATTGCACATGATGGAACTCGGTATCATTATTTAGAAAATGGAAACCTCAAAGCCATAAGGTGCAAGAAAATGCCAAAAAGATGTTACAATGCTGCATTTTTTCATTAGATGTTCCTTATTCTCTATGGGAGGCACTGTCTTCATACTTCCATTTTTTTTTTTTTTTTTGGAGGTTTGGCTGCAAACTCCATAGTGACTCAGTAATAAAAATGATTAATAGACAGAAGAAAACTCGACATGTCACAAAAGCTTTTCAAACAGAGAAGACTGAGTGGCGCAGATGCTTTTCGACAAACCCTCAGCCACCTTTGTTTTAGAGATGGCTCGTCTTCTGCAGCTGAAAAGACAGTCATGCTTTCTTGTGCTTGTTGTTACACTGGTGCATCAAACGCGGGCATCTGGGCTACATGATGTTAAACGTCAGACAGATTAAAAATAGGTGGGGAATGAGTATGGGATACACATTGAGGAAATCGGACATAGGACACCTGCGGAATGCTTCAGTGGGCTGCCTTACGACACCTGCGGAATGCCTTACAACCCTGATGTGTCGTAGAAGAAAGCGGAGGAGCTCAGTAATGAGATGACTGACACCAAGAGTTTAAAAGGCTCTGGTGAGGTGTGGCTAGCTTAGATCCCCAGCTGCTTAAACTGTTAAGGCCCCAGACTGGACTGGAGCTGACTTGAGGCTAGCGAAAATTTTTAGCAACAATGAAAGATTTCCTAATGCACAATGAGCAAAAATTCAAAACCGAAGAGGTCTCGGATCCAACCTTGTCCTCAGGCCTCTGAGGGCACCAGCACACACAGGTGCACAGACACTCACATTTAAATAAATCTTAAAAAACAAAGCCCAACACGGAACACACGCAGGTGCTTCTGGCAACACAAACAGGTTTAGCATCACACGACTTTGCTGCAGTCCTGGTTGTGAGCACTTCCGGTGTACTCGGCTTGGCACAAGCCCGCCCACTCCCCAGTGCCCGCCCACTCCCCAGTGCCCGCCCACTCCCCAGTGCCCGCCCACTCCCCAATACCGACAAACTGAAACTCTTGGAGAGTTTTCTCCTCTCGTCAAAGCATAGTCATTTAATTACAGAAGATGAAACCTTTCGGATTTCTCCTCCCGTCATTCCTCAGTGCACAAATATCAAATTAGTTTGTCATTGGATTGTTATTGTATTTCAATATTTTATGTAAAAAAAAAAAAAAAAAAACAACTGCGTTTTGAGATGCCAAACTGAGTTTCATAGAAAATCACTCAAAGAATTGTGGGTAGAGATTAAGGCAGAACCTTCAACAATTTCTGAAATGGCTGTGGGGTATTTCTGCCATTTTGTATTATTATGCATTTCTGTGAAGTTGTGTTCTAAGTATTGCTAATTATAAAATCAAAATATTGATCAACTCTGAAACAGGTACTCATTACCTTGTTGAATCAAATATTCAGACAAGATTTTTTTAATGTAAAAATAAGCAAGTATGTCCATCATACTAGTACATAAATTAGCTTTTGTCATTAATAAGTGGTAAAATTCTATGAAAAAGGATTGTCTTAAAATACATTTCTTTCTGTTGAATATCAATAGGTATTTGATCCATATACTCTTGGTTTTTTTGTTTTTGTTTTTAAATATATCAATAGTTGGGTAAGCATGTCCTTAGTGAATAGGTGCTGTGAGTGGGAAACGTTTAATAAGCATGGTCTAACCTACCCATCATCCTGCTCTCTTCTCTCCTAATGACACTCCAGTTTGACACTCCAATTTATTTATTCTTTTGCCCTTGCTTAGAGACTCTATGGCTGGCTCCAGGACAGGTTTCTTGATTCAGGCCCAAACACTGGTAGAATGAGAATGCCCTCCCCCATCTACTTGAATAATTGCTCCCTAGTTGGTGGAACTGTTTAGGATGATTAAGAGGTAGCCTTGTTGGAGGAGGTGTGTCCTGAAGGTGGGGGATGGGAGTGAGCTTCCTATTCTATTCCCAGTGTGTCCTCTCCCTCCTCCTCTCCCTCTCCTCTCCCTCCCCTTCTTCCTCTCCCTCCCCCACCCCTCCCGTTCCCCTCCTCCTCTTTCTCCCACTCCCCTCCCCCTCCTCCTCTCCCTCTTCTCCCCTCCCCACTTCCCTCCCCTCCCCATTCCCCTCCCCCTCTTCCTCCTCTTCCCCTCCCCCCTCCACTCCCCTCCCCCTCCACCTCTCCTTCCCCCTCCCCCCTTTCCCTTTGCCTCCTACTTGCCCATCAAGACCTGAGCTCTCAGCTGCTCCAGCCCTCTAGCTTTTGCTTTGCCATCTTGGACTCTAACTTTTAGAAATTTAAAACTCAAACTAAGAACTTTCTTTTATAAGTTGCCTGGGTCATAGTGTTTTGTTACAGCTATAGAAAAGTAACCGAGAGTACAAAGTGACACAGGAAAGGACTGCCTTAGCCAGGAGCGTCCCTTAGTCCCTTACTGCAGTTGCAGGCTCTCTAGAGGAAAAGCTGTTATTGGCTGCACTCTAAAGAGGAGAGCCTTACTATGTGCAGCAGGAGGGGGGAAGCTCACAGAAAGCCAACCAGGAATCATTTTAGTTAAGTCATTTGAGTTGAAGTTGGCTTCCCCTTGGGTTCTCTCAACATTCAGTTCTTGATTCCGTTCTTAACCCACCTTGATCACAGACAAAGAAATTGCTGGAACAGTTAGCACAGCTACTGTGAAGCTTGCTTCAAGAGCTAGGTAGGCACAGAGGCCAGACCCTGCCCCAGGGGTGGTCACATTGTCCTCGCTAGCTACTGCAGACTCTCAGAATCCCAGCAGAGCACATGAGGTGGACCATATATCTCCTCTCTGGGCTAAACCGCCATGTGTGGTCTCCACCCTGCCCCGTGTTTCCTACAACAAATGCTTTATTTATGTTTGTTGAAGAATCAGTCCCTACAGAGATAGTCATCCTCAGAGAGATGGAACCACTTGTTCTTTCTTCTGGCATCTTCTAGATTTCACTTTGATGTTAGGAGACAGCAATCACTTTTAGAGTTCTGTTTCTTCCTTCTCTTTAGATTTGGTCTCATTTCCCTGGTTCATGTTTGTGCATATATGCATGTGTGTGTGTCTGTGTGGGACTGCATGTGCGTGTTTATGTGTGTGTGTGTATACTGAATACATGTGTATATGTGTGTGTCTGTGTTTATGTGTATAGTGCATTTGTGTGTGTGTAGTGTGTACCTATGTCTGACTTTGTATGTGTGTATATATGTGTATGTATAGTGTGTGAGAGAGAATACGTGTATGTGTGTGTGTGTGTGTGTATACTTTACTGTCCCCTTCTTTTCTTTTGGTCAAAGCCTCTAGATTTCCATCTGGGATGATGCCTCCCCAGTTCCAGGTCTAGATTTCAGGTTGGGTCCACAAATGGTTTCAGAGATGGGCATCTCACAGTGCCCATGTGACCTCTCATCCAGCTCTTACTGGAAGCTGAGCAGCAAGTCTCCACTGAACGGTAGTGGGAGCACACAATGATGGATAAAATCATCTGGGCACTTTCAACAAAATGAGCACACAGAACATCTGGTTGACCCTGTCGTATCAGCAGTGTAGGTGCAGACATATGAGCACCAGGTGGGGTGTAGACAGGGAAACAGCCTCAATTGGAGACACCAGCAATGTCTTAAATATTGTTTCCTTTTGGTTTCATATTTTGAACTTGTTTGCCATTTTCTCAAGTAAAATCTGTCCAGTGTTGTCAGAGACAGATGTGTACACCCCTTTTCATTCTTACCCTCTCGGAGGCAAAGATACATATTTGGAGGGGAAGCACATCACAACATTAAGGTCATCAGTCTAATGCTTTCCCGTCTTTTACAGACTGCACCCGGCTTAACAACAATTGGAGTGGACCGCTTTGGAGAGATCCCATGTGGCATGTAAATGAGTTTTTAAGCTTTCTTCTTCCTTCTATTTGCTCCTGAGCCAGGAACTTTCATTACAGGAAGGTATTGGCTGATCTCTTTCCTTCCCTGTGGTAGAGCTGTTGAATTTACAGCTTTGCTGCTCTGATTGGAGATTGCTAGTCTTCTGGAAAGGTTGACATCAAATGCTAAGCCTGGGCTGCCTGCTTTGCTTTCACCACCGTGCAGGCCATGAGCCAAAGCAATTATGGGAATAGCCTGCATCTAGTCTGTGCCTTCCTATATCCAAACATCGTCTGATTAAAAAAACTCAATATGTAATTGTACATATCAAGTACAGAAAAGCTTATTTCCATCACTAGTTCTTTCTATCACACAGTTTTAGATGCACACACCCACATACAGACACGCACACACACACACACACACACACACACACACAGTTTAGTGATACGATTCACTTATAGAAAACAAAACCAAGCTAGAAAGGACTTCATGAAAACATTTGAGATACTGGTCCCTCCAGTGCTAACTAAAACTGGACAAAAGGAAAATTAGATATTCACAACGTTGAGATAGGCATCTAAGTCTATAGAGGTTATTCCCTAATCACGAACAGAAAATGGATAACGTTTTGTCATGGCCTCTAAGATCATTATTTTGTTTTATTTTTAGTTTGATTTTTTTTAAAAGCTAAAACCGAAAAGAAATACACGTGTTTGCTATCTTACGAGGCATTATAACATCTTATGAGGACGAAAAATAAAACTATGAAGATTTACCTCCAATAGCTCAATAACTTGTGCAAAACCAGGGCGTGGTTTTGACGTGGACCCTCGTGTCTCCTGGTTCCTATAAAGCTTTTGGTGCCACAAATCATTCAAATTAGCATAATGAGAGGGGTGGACTTTAATGTAGTCGTTCCCTATTATCACCCACGGCAGTCCTAATTTATCCTGATCCGTTCTGCGCTCATTTCTATCTCAGTTCATTAGACGTTTAGTATTTAAAATTAAATCACAAAAATCAAATGCTCACTAGCAAGTTCCATCTGGAAGTTAAACAACAAATGTGCGCTTAACACGGTCTTCTGGCCTGTAAGTCTCTCTTGCTGTGATAGCCAACAATGCAGCAGTTTCAGCCTCCCAGAAACAGGGAATTAGTAGTAGGAAGGTCAGCTAAAGTAAAAGGCCATCCTGCTCCAGGCTAGACCCGACCCGCCCCCGCAGCTCCTGGCACACTGGCTTTCCTAGGACATCCATAAAAGTAATTTACTGACAACTCACCTTACCAGGGGTCACTGGGAGCCTCAAGTTTTCTGGAATTTACTTTTAAGAGGCATGATTAAGTGGGGACTACTATTGGCCCCAAAGTATTTATGCTGAGAACCAATGTCTGCAGAATTAAATTCTTTGTGTGTGGTGGTTCCGGACTTAAAAAGATGTGTGTCCTGATGAAAAGCACATATTCAATTCACCAAATTAAATCTTGCAATGGATATTGGTTAATTGATTTATTAGAGTTTTTTCTTTTCTTTCTTTTTTTTTTTCTTTTTCTTTTCTTTTTTTTTTTAAAGACGCCACAGAAACCCCAACAGACAACACTGCCTAATAAGAAAGAGAATGCCCTGGCTAAGTTCATTAGAGTCTTTCTTGAACTTTTCTGTACCAATTTCCACCCCCTGCCCCCAACATACACTAGGGAAAAATGCATTCATGGAATTTCAAAGAAAAATAAAGATGCCACTTAAGCCAAGCCAAGAAAGTCAACTTAAAAAAAATATTTGCAAGAAAAGCTATTTTGTGACTGAAACACGTCTCCTGTCTTTAGTTTTTTAAAAAAATAATTTGAATATGAAAAATTTAGTTTAATATTAGGCAAAGAAACAGTTTGCACATTAAAAGCCTGTTTAGAGTTAGATTACATATGCGCGGGATAAATTAAAACAGATTATTTGGCTCTGTGTGTGGGATATAGTGCTAATCTATGCAGGACATGGACGCGAAGCTAGCTAGTACTTTCATTTGCACAGCACACATCTCTGTAATAACAGGGGACGAGGCATACAATTTCAAGGAACACCCACAATGAAAATTATTCTTTCCAAACAGAGAATTGTTTTGGAATAAGTTAGGTCAATTGGCACCAAGGGAATTCTCTCAAAGCAATGCCGAGCAAGAAACACTCAAGTCTGCGGGCAGAGTCAGCAAGCCCCGCCCCCTCCCATTCAGTTTTTCACATCTCACTCTGTCCGCAGCCCAATTAACTTCTGTAGACTCAGAAGCAGGTAGAGAATGAAACAGCTCTTGGCTAGTTTAACAAACCGATTGAAAAGCTGACTTGTTAGTGGGAGTTATTTGTTCAAATGCCAATAACGAGTGAGTCTAGGGAGCATACTTGGAATTATTCTACTCCTGAGGGGAATTATATCTATATAACTATATGTATATAATTGCATTATTGGACAACTTTAAAAGTTAGAAATTCCATACCACAGCTTGTTTGCATCTTCCTTATGAGAAGTCTATATTATTGGATTTTATTATTATTTAATCTTTGGTGTAGCTAGGTTTGGGCTCCTTTTCTGTCTTTAGCTATACCAAAGGAACATAGTCCTCGGTATCTTGATCAGTTCTAGGTGGGAGTGAGCATTTTTATGAATTAGCATTTACAAATGATATATGCGGCGCTCCCTTCTTTACCACGACTGCTATTTCCCTGTGATTTATGGCCTCTCACTGGATCCATTAAACATTTTAGGTTTCTGCCTCACTAAGTTTCAAATTTTGCTCCTTAAAAGTTTTAGGAAGGAAGTAGAAATTCAGGAAATACCATGTGTAAAATGCTTAATACAGAAACTATCTGACTATTTCTCCAAATACTAACCCGCTAACCGGAAGAACTGGCAAGAAGCACAGCTATTATTTACTTCGTTCGTGGTGCAGGTGAGTAATGGAGGCCGGAAGGGAAGCGGATGGACCCGTGGGCGGAAACCACCGAGCGGAGCTGCAAGTAGATAGAAGCCCGCATTTGACCCACGGCCGGCCGGGGTTCGTCTGCTCCGAACATGAGCGCTATCGATCCCGGCCTCTCTCCTCCTCCTCCTCCTCCTCCTCCTCCTCCTCCTCCTCCTCCTCCTCCTCTTCTTCCTCCTTCCTCCTCCTCCCTCTCCTCCTTCCTCCTCCTCCCTCTCCTCCTCTTCCTCCTTCCTCCTCCTCCTCCTCCTCCTTCCTCCTCCTCCTCCACCTCCTTCCTCCTCCTCCCTCTCCTCCTCCTCCTCCTTCCTCCTCCTCCCTCTCCTCCTCCCTCCTCCTCCTCCCTCTCCTCTTCCTCCTCCCCCTCCTCCTCCCTCCTCCTCCTCCCTCTCCTCCTCCCTCCTCCTCCTCTTCCCTCTCCTCCTCCCTCCTCCTCCTCTTCCCTCTCCTCCTCCCTCCTCCTCCTCTTCCCCCTCCTCCTCCCTCCTCCTCCCTCTCCTCCCTCCTCCCCCTCCTCCTCCCTCCTCTCCTCCTCTTCCTCCTCCTCTTCTTCCCTCCTCCTCCTCTTCCTCCCTCCTCCTCCTCCCCCTCTCTTCCCTCCTCCTCCTCCTCTCCCTCCTTCTCCCTCCTCCTCCTCCTCCTCCCTCCTCCTCCTCCTCCTCTTCCTCCCTCCTCCTCCTCCTCCTCCTCCCTCCTCCTCCTCCTCCTCCTCCTCCTCCTCCTCCTCCTCCTCCTTCTTCTTCTTCTTCTCTCTCTCTCTCCCTCTCTCTCTCTCTCTCTCTCTAAGATCAACTCAGATTAAATCATTCTTATATCCAAAACCCTGCAGTATTGCAGTATTTTCTTTGGGTAAAAAGCCAAAGATTTTCACATAACCTGCAAGACCTAGTGTGACGGAAGGCGCACTTCCCACGCCAATGACCCATAGCTTCTTGGCTCCACTGACTGCTTTGCCCTGCCCCCACCCCCCCTTCAGCACCACGCGGCTGCAAGCTGTCCCCCCTCCACGCCCCTCCTCCAGCACACTAAACACTGTCCACGGAAAGGTCATGTGCCTTCAGCTTCAAATCCAGGTTTAGACAATTTGGACAATCACTGTGTTGCTGTCCCGAACATTTAAGACAAGACCCTGTTGTTGTCTGAAGCCTGAAGCCTCAGAGGGAGCTGAGGTACTGTGGCTTTGAAAATGAACACCCCCAGCCCCACCCCCGCAATGCTGACCACACAGAAAGGTGGTGTGTGTTGTCTGTCAGAGTGTAAGGTGCCCGGTGAGCTCCGCCTTAGGGATTTCTGGCTCATTAAATCAGAAGAAAGCAATGGCCACTTTCTCCCATCCCGAGCAAAAAAGAGTCACATAGACCGCCACACCTCTTGACCAAAACTCTTTTATAACACGTGTAGCTTTCTTCTTTACAGACTTTTAGAGCCAGCAAGCATCTATGGTGTCACACTGGCCGCTGGCTGGTCTGGCTGGCCAATGACTCCAGGTGCCCACTTGTCTGTCTTCTTTGCACTGGGATTTGCAAGTTTGAGTCACCATGCTGGCTACCAACGGACTTTTTAATCTGGGTTCTGGGGATCGAACTCAGATCCTTTGCTTGTTTGGCAAGCACTTTACCAACTGAGACATCTACTTAGTAGAAGTTTTAATAATTGCACTCAAGGAAAGACACACATTCTGGAAACTTTTTTCCCATTTGCCTGTTATTTTGCTCAGAAACCACATACACACACGTACACACACTTAATCAAAGCCAAGAATCAGAAAACAAGAGAGGCCGCCCGCCTGGTAGGTTGCAATTAAGGAACTATCCCAACTATTAGGTGAAGTCACCAGAGCCTGAGGTCAGCCCCAAGGGGATGGATATAAATGCATTACTTACATCCTGGGGTGATCTGACCTTTCAAGTTCCTAGAGATGTAACAGAGAAGCTGTAATCGTGACTCAGACAGGAGGAAAGAATGGGCTGAATCCAGCCCAGGACAGTCGTTGATAACTTATGACAGATGTTTGGTGACCTGTGTGCGCCTGGGGGTTGAAAGAGAAGTGGGCTCAAGTTCTGTCTAACTTTTCCTGAACAGGTGTGTTCACACTCACGAACAAAAGTTGTTAGCTTCCCCCTCAGCCCCCATCTCTCTCAGGAAGTCTAGCATTTAATGGGAATGAAATTAGGGTACCGTTTTAATCCTCTGAAGAGCAGCGTTTCGTGTTCCCCCCCAAGCACAAGCATCCTGCACTCACACTGTGTGCATAGCCCCACCCCCTACTCAGACGTTGTTCTAGTGGCTTCAAACCGCTGGCTTGGGGATCTTTGTGGAGCAGATGTGCCACCCCCCATCTAGAAATAGCCCAAGGACAGATGTTTCTGATTTAGGTTTGTGATCCTGTTTGGATCAAAGGTGCTTTAGGCTAAGAGGGTGGTTAAAGAAACAGTTTACTAGAATTAAAAAGAAAAAAAAAGCAAATAATTTAGCTAGTCTTTAAGAAAAAGACAACATTATCCACAGGTGAATATCTGAAAGGAATACTTGTTTTCAGGAGCTCAGCAGTCATCCAGAAAGCTGTCTGAGCCTTTAGACACAGCGTTGTTTCTGTGTTGGCTTCAGCTGCCTCGATTCAATTCTATAATCCAATTAAATAATTTCAGTTGCTAGCAGGAAAGGCATTAGCGCAGATCAACTTCTCATAAATAAATATGTACTTATTTATCAAATAATGCTCGGCCATGTGTTACCTTAAATTACTTTTAATAGTTTATTTTTTCTGTGATTGAAGTTTAGGACTAGATACTCATTAAGAGAATAGGATGGGCTAATGATGAAATTGTTTGTAGCCCAGGCAGAGGAAAACAGAAATTTGCTAGATAGGAGGATTTAAATTTTAATTCCTTTTTGGTGGTAGTTTTCAGCACAACTGTAACCAGATGTGCTGTCGTTTGGTGACAAGGTCACCTGGGGATAAAAAATGACATGGTTCAGAAAAGTTTTTTCTCAACCCTTCTTCATGGCTATAGTTATAAAACATCCCCACAAACAAGTACAAGTACCTGAACTCTTAAAGTCCATTTTGTCAGAAAACAGTAAAGATGATTTTAATTTCTAACCAATAATCTGGTTTAAAAAAAAAAAAAAAACCTCTTCAGATACATCATCACATCTAAGGATTTGAATATTAGACAGTTTGATATAATTGCAGATTTTACAGGCTTTAAAAGAGCTAAATACTGATTAATAGAGATTGTTAATAATTACAACATTATTATAGTAATTGGAAAAATATTTTGTAAATGTTTGGTGTATATAATACATACATTGACAGAATGCACGTACACACACTCATACCTACACACACACACACACACACTCACACCTGAGAGAAAGAGAGAGAACTGTGAAAAAACACATGCTATAGATGTAAGTTCAGAAATCGATCATAGGAACATGGAAACCAATCAGAGCATAGGTTTGGTTATAGGCAGTGAGGGTGTCCTTCAGCGCATTGAGAGAAAGTGAGGGGGACAGCAGCTTCTACGGTCACAGTCTCTGAGGGGAGGTAGCTAAGGCCAATCTTTTTATAGATTCTTCCACTGAGCATCCAGCTCCTTTCACTGCATTTACTGATGTTTGTCCCTAATGTTTCAAAAAGGCTTTATTTATCTACATTTAAAAAACAAAACAAACAAACAAACAAACAAACACGAGGGCTGGAGAGATGGCTCAGTGGGTAAGAGCACTGACTACTCTTCTGAAGGTCCTGAGTTCAAATCCCAGCAACCACATGGTGGCTCACACCCATCTGTAATGAGATCTGATTCCCTCTTCTGGAGTGTCTGAATATAATTTAATAATAATTTATTATTATTACATATAATAATAAATAAATCTTTAAGAAACAAACAAACAAAAACAGAAACAAAATAAAAAAACAGTTGAGTGAAGCAGTCACTGTAACATCACATTACAAGTTAATTTTAAGCAACTTGACCCAATGGCCCCCACCTTTTCTGACAGTCCAAATCTGTGCTTTGAGCACCATCACCTAGTGTCCAAAGGAGAGGCTACAAAAATGAAGTATTGTTTTTCTCCAGAGTCGCATTTTTCTTTTCCTTTTTAATTACGTGTGGATGAGTGTGCCTGTGTGGGTATATACATGTGGGTGTATATACATGTGTGGGTATATATATATATATATGTGGGTATATACATATGTGGGTATATACATGTGTGGGTATATACATGTGTGGGTATATACATGTGTGGGTATATACATGTGGGTGTGGCTGCCCCTGCTCCACAACAATGCTGCTTTCATATCCCTTGGAGCTGGATTTACAGACTTCTGTGAGCTACGTAATGTGGGTGCTGGATCTGAACTCTGAGATCAGCACATGCTCTTAAGCACTGAGCTATCTTTACAGGCCACAAGAGTCACAATTAAAAACATTTTTTTTTTTAAAAAGTACATCCCAGACATTATTTTCCGGCAAGGAAAACCCCGTGTGTCTGTGATTTTGTGTCTATGAACTGACATCTAATTTTGGCACACCAGTGGAGATTTTCTATAAGTATCATTATTCAAACATGTTTTGAGGATGAATTGTTTCAAAACTGGGGATCAGAGTTATCTGTGGTCACTAGAGCTCCCAAATCATGCCAGAGGCTGCCATATTGTAGATCACGATAATTGCTTGGGCTAACAAAGCACTTGACTGTTTCTGAGATCCTGCAAGTATAGTGTTCCCTCCTACTTACACTCTCTACTCACCTGGTAAAGGCACTGAATTAAAGAGAGCGTACACAGCCTCCTCACACTACAAACAAGCTAGTGGCATGTAACAGCTGCAGCTGACTGCCGGAAGCCAAACCAGCCAAACCGTTGTGCCTGCCTCTAGGTCCTAGGCCCTCAGTCCCCACAGCCATCACTGAGCCTGCTCAGTCTTTCTTGCGTTGCAGCTCTGCTCACCAGGATCAGGAAAGCAGTTCAGGATCATGGGGAGAGCACAGTGTTACAGCAGGTGCTTCTGAAATCTGGCTGTGGGGCCTGAAGCAGTGGTACCTCACACAGTCGACTCAGGGGCCCTAGAGTCCTTATCTGCAAGATGGGATCTTCTAATCACTTCCCCACAGGGTCTTGTAAGGACAGCAGAGGTAACCTATATAATGACTTAGGGGAAAAAGTGCTTTAAGGGAAAGAGTGGGGTATCTTTGGAGACATAATGGTTTGCTCGAGGATTCCAGTGTTTGGCTATATCGGATACTTATATTTGCTGAAAGGGCGGGTCTTAGTTATCACTCACACTCAATATACAAATGCATTGGGTACCTATAACGGAATGCCATGCTACCCTCTACCATTCGCAAATTTTCAATGTCGTGTTCTCTTCATGAGGTCATGTGGACACTGGGAGGCTAACCAGCACATCATAGAAGAGTCTTTCTAGTGGACAGCCCAGCGGAGACTAGTGGACCACGAACCAGGACAGATACCGTCACAGGATCGAAGGCTGTTCCCATCTAGATGTATTGGACTGTCCTCATTTTACATGATTATCCTCAGAATGATCGGAGTCACGGTCTCTCTTTCCTTTGCCCGTGAAATCTTCAGTGAATATAAAGACATTCAAGGGGGACGTTCCTCACCTAACACATAGGAGAGGGCATGTGTCCTCCACTCAAGCAGAGAACTCCGAGCAAACCACTCTAGCTTAAACCAGGATACACGATAAAAACAATAGGTGTATGATAATACCCCAGGCTGGCATAAACCCCAGCGTGGTTCTACTCCGTACAAAGGTCCTATGAACCGCACAGGCAATTCTTGTCCGCCATCATTTTTCTGCCTTGTACCCCAGGTCAGCTGGCTTGTGAGCTCACAGGAACTGTCTTGTCTCCACCTCTCATTGCCTACGTGGGTACTTTACACGGGAGCTCCGGGGACTTGAACTCAGGTTTTTATGTTTGTACGACAAGTGTTTTAGTCACTGAGTGATCTCCCTAGCACCTTACAAAAGGCAATTTTAATACAATATCTTAGATAATTTTGTGCAGGACAAAGTTCCAAAGTGTGAGACTTCCCAGTGTGCCATGCAAGGGCCCACAGAGTTTGATTCTGAACCATTTTGGATTTCAGATTTTTTTGGATTTGAACTATTCAACTTATTTATTCCAATGGACTTTTTGCTTTATGAAAAAAAATTAGGTACTGGATTTAAAATGAGATGAAACACTCAAAATAGAAAATAACATTGTTTCCATAAAGCTCAGAGCATACGGAGGCAAGGCACCAACAATACACAATAAGGTAAAGACACTGCCTTAATGGAGCTGCTACACAAACCTACTGAGTAACAATGGTCACTTAACGTGGCAACGTTTTGTTTTTGTTTCACCTGACTGGTTTTAGAGCAGCTTTCTAAAGAAATAATAATTAAAGAAGGAGATTTGAATTTGGGGAAAGACATTAGCTACCATTTTTTCATAAGCATAGAAAACATGATTATTTCTGCCACTATAGCGAGTCTCTTTTCGGTTTGGTTCAGTTTAATTACTTATAAGCAGTAATTTTATATGTCGAAAACTTTTAGAACAAAGCCAGGTGGGTTGGTAATCCCGACTCTTGGAAGGCTGATGCAGAAAGGGCACAAGTTTGAAACTAGCCTGAGATATCTTAAAAACATACAAACAATAGTAAACTCTTTACATGGCAGGCACTATCCAAACACTCTTCACAATGGTGGTGGCCCTATCGTAATGTTTTACAGATGTAATTGCCGCTTTCTTTCCACTGGATGTCTGCTTTCCCTCGAACTAAATCATGAACACTGCATGCCTTCGGAGGGAGCACAGACTCTTGCCTGCTATGCCTACTTTGAAATATGCCTATTTGAAAATGGGAGTAGTTTCTCTCCTCTTCTTTGAATCCTATCGTGCAGATGACAACACAGCAACATTTTAGAGACTGCCATAAGATTGTGACTTAATGACAGAAAACACGAAAGTTCCAAAAAACTAGAACATAACCCCGTGGTCTGACAGTGAACATTGGGAACTCAATAAACTTGAAATGCTGGTCATTCTGCCTGTGAATTACAAGCCAGGAGCTGCACAGGCAGGGCTGGCCTCTGAACACCCTCTGTCCTCCACATGTCCCTGGGACTGCTGTGCACTAGCACTGGGTCTCTCAAGAGCCCTGCCTCAATGGGCTCAGTCACCCGGCAACCAGCAGCCTTCAGCCTTATGTGCTCTCCTCCCCTGATGAAAGGACTGCTTCAAAAAGCATCTTTTGAAGGGAGGATCCAAGCAGACAGAGAGGGGTCTGGGTCCGGTGACACTTGCTCCAGTGACAGACAAGGTCTGATGCAGGCAGCAGGCTGGGGCCCAAGGCTGTGACCCTCTGTCTGATGACTGCTCAGGAGAACCAAATGCTGAGTGAAGCCTGCCAGGTCCCTGCAGGGGTCAGGTGCAGGCTGCTGCTTCCTTCTGCACATTTGCAAGGCCACGGCTGACTTCTGGATTCTCAGTGGTGTAAGCTTCTTTGGTGAGATTATGTTAGAGCACCTCTGAGGTCCAGGTCCTTTGCAAGTAGGATTTACAGAGATAACAGCAAACTAAAGGAACACTGATGAGAGCAAACTGCCAACTAGCTAGGCACCACATCCCAACATGGAGAAAATTAATAAAAATAAGAACATGATGGGCAAGCTAAAATACTATTTTCAGAGCTTGATGTCAGGCCAGTGGATTGTTGGCTGCCTAGTTTGATGGATGACCTGGGCCTAATCTTCAAGACCCCCCTTGGTAAAAGGAAAGAATTGACTTCCACAACTTTTCCTTTGACCTCCACATGTGTGTGCATGTACACACACACACACACACACTAAAACCACAAATGTACTCACGCACATACACGTGAACACACAGGCACAAAGGATAAAAAATACTATATAAAAACTCCATATCAAGTATTTTACACTCTCAGAGTTAACTCCTCTCCTTGCTCTCACTGGAGAAGTAATCTGCACAGACTGAGCGTGTAACAAGAGACACAGGTAAAGGTCTGGTGCTGAGCCACTTGGTCTCAATCATGGAGGACACAGCATTTGGGTGTACACCAGGCAGGGACTATGAGTCCTGTCCCTTGTGAAACTGACCAACCATTAAATAATGTGAGAAAGCATTCTGCCTGAGCCTGACCCTGCCCTGTCTGATTGGGGTTGCAGCTTTGGAAGCTCTCGGGTCTGTATAAGCAAGCATGCACCCTGGAGAAGTGCTGGTCTGTTTTCTCTGAGGAGTTCAGATAGGGGAATAGCCTCTTGGACCTCAGAAGCACCAATTCAAACTCGAAAGAAGCCCAACTTAAATTTCCCACAGACTGAGAATCTAAAGATCTTTCTGGAATCAAGGAGTACAACCTTGTGCCCATGGGACCAACAGTAACAACACATGTGCACACGGTCATACAGAGCAGTGTCTGCTCCTCAGTCTGACCCATGGGCCATTCTTCAGTGTCAGCACTGATGATGGACTTAGAAATTGTATTTCAGACTGACTCTTCAACTGTAACTCCCAGGTTCACTGCCCATAGCAAACTTCATTCTTTAGCTTGGGTTTTATATGCTAACAGATCACTGTTGTCATGTGAACTAAACATAGTTAAACCCCTAGAATACTATGATTTCTCATATATTACACAACATACTCTGGCTGCCAGCAAAGCTTCTGCCTCACAAGAGGGTACAATCCTGGCACAGTGACACACATCTGTAACTTTAGTGTTGTGGGGTCAGAGACAGGTGGATTCCCAGAATTCCTTTTCTAGCAAGTTTAGCAAATCAGTGATCACTGTTCTCGATGAGAGATCTTCTCTCAACAAAACAACAAGGAAGATATCCATGATCCACTACTAGCTTCTGGATATGCATACACACACACACACACACACATATATATGTACCACTATGAACACAGAAACACACACATACACACACACACACAGTAGGACCAGTAGAGAAAGGTTGTCCCTAAGCTTCTCAGTTATTGGCTAATTGTAGATGACAATGGCTACAGTTACAAGGACCAGTAGAGTTTAAGATCAACTGGGTTTAACTTGCTTTTATTATAGACCAGAAATCACTAACCAATCTTAACTGATAATTAGAAGAGAGAACATTCCAGAATCCTTGTAACCATCCCTAGTTCTCAGAAAGTCTTGTAATCAGGGATTCTTCTTTATGTCTGATTTAATTTATTCCCACAGGTCATTAATTGGTGTCATGTGGCTGAGATCTCCATGAAGTTTCTATAATTTTCATCTAATTAGGCACACGGAGGCTGGGTTTAGAATGTATTATTAATTATGTGGACTGTATGTTGTAGTTAAATGACTTTATATCATCACTTAAGATTTTTAAAACCGAAAGAACAGAAAAGAAGTATGTAAAATGGCTAATGAAAAGTCTTACTTGCATCATTTATGGAAAATCGTCGTAGACAGCTACAACATCCATACACACACAAGCTTGTTAAACATTCCTGTTATCAAAGAAGCCTGAGACAGCTCTGGAAAAGCAGCTTGAAATGTCTGTCTCCTAGGTCTCTGAGAGGCATATGACATAATTCCCGATCCACTCATGAATGTGCTGGCGTCTGCCCCACCGCACTGCCAATGGCCTTCTTTAAAACTTCCAGTCCAAGTGTTCCCTAGAGAATGAGATCCAGGTCACAGGCAACACAGGCCGTTTTATCAGAGTGTGGTCTCATTCCTCACTAACGACACTCAAGTGCAGAAGGGACGGATTCCTATCTTAGTGTTATCATCAGTGCCAAATCTGACAGGAATTTAAAAGGCCGAACTTTAAGTCTGTCCTATTGATTCAGTAGGATAACGGATTCTGAAGATGATGGTAAGCTCCAGAAACCTTGTGGCTCCTCTGAAAACCCAGATGCCAAACGTGACAGGATTTCTTACAAGATTGGTTGTGCTCTGCAAAATCCCTAGAGACCTCTACTGCAAACTTTCTGCAGACCCCTGGACTGTGAAGCTGGCTTACAAAATGTCTCCCTGCCCGAACACGATTGCCCACTGGCAGGATCCCAATGAACACTTGTGATTCAAAACAAAATGGCTGCAAAGTACTTGTGACTTTAAGGAAAGCCGTCTGTTCTTGAGGAAGTTAAACTGAGGTAGAAATAAGTTGATCACTTTTACTATTTTGTACAGCAAGTTTCTGGTGTCCTGAGACCTTCCTTGTAGCTGCTTTTGACCAGATGCATCTTTTTAACATCAACATTTTTTCTGAAATAGTATTAGAAAGTAATATATCTGGTAATGAGGAAAGGGGGTAACATTTGAAACGTAAATAAAGCAAATATCTAATTAAAAAAGAAAAAAGAAACAAAATATATATTTAAAGCAAATTGAGAACATATATTTATGCTATATATTCCATGCGGTACCATTCTTTTTATGAATGAATATTAGGAGTAGAATCCATCAACGGGTTAAGCAAAGGATACAAGAGTGATAAATGACTTGTTTACAGTGGGGAAACTAGAATGAAGGAGTCATCCTAGATAAATAAGAAGTGAATAAAACCGCTAAAGAAGCAACTATTTAATGAAATTCACAAAGTCCGCTCGTGGTGTGTGTGTGTGTGTTCTTGAGTGGGTGCATTTGTGTGTCTGTGTGTGTTTGGTACTCAGTCAAGGCAGCCAGAAGTGGGTATCAGGAGCTGAATGTTCAGATGGTTGTGAGACAGCTGGCCTGAGGAGAACAAAACTTGGATTCTCTGCAAGAGCAGAACTTGATTTCTAACCCCTGAGCTATCTCTCCAGTCCCCAAAAGCAAGTGTTTAAGAAAAGTTTCCAAATCTTAGGGAAGTCCTAAAATATAGTAAGTAGAGTAAATTATTGTGTTTGTGTTTGTGTTTGTGTGTGTGTGTGTTTGTGTGTGGGGGGGGGGAAGAGGGAGAGAGGGAGAGGGAGAGGGAGAGGGAGATTTGGCTTTAATTTCATTGACAGTTGTTTAGGTATGGGACGCCGAGACCTGGTTTCCTGGCATCAGTGGCACACAGAGGATGGACCTAACACATTTCCTCCCTCGTTCCTTCGCAGGTGCACAAGTCACTCTCACAGGAGGGAGCTACACTGTGAGTAACAGACACACTTGCCATTCCTTATCTTTGTTCCATACTTATACCACAGCCGGTTAGCCAGACCCACTTCAGAGAGTACTTACTGAACACTAACACAGACTCCCATTAGTACTCACTTCTGATGATCTGCTATGAAGGTTTCCTTAGGGGAAAGCTGAAGCCATCAATGTACAGACAATAGATTTACTCAATCTCTCCTGCTTTCTTAAGAGCTCTCTTCCCTCTTCTCTTACACACACACACACACACACACACACACACAGGGATACGAATGGCGGCTAGAGAGATTGCTCAGAAGTTAAGAGCAATGGTTGCTTTTCTGGAAGATCCAGGTTCAATTCCTAGTACTCACATGGTGGCTCACAACCATCTGTAACTCCAGGTCTTTTGGCTTCCGCAGACACCAGGCATGCGTGTGATGCACAGATAAACATGCAGGGAAAACACCCAAACACATAAAATAATAACAAATTTAAAAAATAATAAAAAATTGAAAACTAAAACAAACAGCAACTCATAGGATCTCACTGTCTAATGCAAATAGACCTTGAATTTGTGATCTTCCTGAGCTGGCCCCTGAAGTGCTGAGATCACAGGCATTCATCAAAGGAAAGATTTAATCCTCCATCCCAGTACAGAGGATTGCAACAATGATTTCATACATACCAGGTTAACCCTCTGTACAGAGCTGGATCTCCACTCTCGAAGGATATATATATTTCATTATTAGTCTGTGGGTGTGGGCATAGGTGTGCTTTGGAGGCAGAGAACAGCTCTCGGGTGCCTGCTCTCTCCACGGTGGGGTCCAGGGGTCAAGTCCACGTGGCCAGGCTTGCATGGAGGTGCTTTCACCTGCTGAGCTGTCTTGCCGGCCCAGTGACTATGCTATTGGGCATTGAACCCAGAGCTTCACACAGGCTAAGCAAGTGCACTCCCAGTGGCCCACATGCCGGCCCACCCCGGGGTGGCTTCTTCTGTGAAGTATGCCTTGGCTTTGTCAGTACACCGTAAGCCCATGTGCTTCCAATGTGCACAGCGTCCCCTGCCTCCTGACTGACCCCCAGAGTTACCTGTGTCCTCATTGACTCCTTCCATTGGTTCTTTGTTTAAAAAAGAAAACCGTGTCGGAACTAAACAAATAATGGGAATATATTTTTCTTTCATTGGTTCCTTCTGCTTTCAGTGGTTCCCTCCCATTGAGAATGAGTTCCAAACCATGTCATTCACAGCCACATGAGCCTCAGATGGTAAATACTCCTTCGCTTCGTTTTCCATTTAAAGATGAAAAGGATAGCCAAGTCTTCCTGACACTCATGGCTTGCTCGTTTCTCTCCAGCACAGTCATGAGATGGTGTGTGTGCCTCTGTTCTACAATGCCACAGTTTCCGTATAGCCCCCTGTGACCAACCCCTGCTACCAAGATCGTCTGCTATTCACGTGACATGAACAAGACATTTTATTTATATACCTAGGTTATGTGACTGGTGAATTCAGATTATGTATTCTATAGATGGCTGATTATTAATTTAAAAATAACTGACTTACCTGTAAAAGCATTGTACAAAGAAGTCACAGATAAACATTTTTTCCTCATGACACAGATGAACAGAAGGCATGATAAAGGTACCAATTACAATTTCCAAAATAAGACCTTTGTTTCCACTTGAAAATGTGAATAGGTAATATGAAATGTTATGCCCATTGACTAAGACCTAAAGGCAAGAGTTTTTTTTATTTTAAATATGAACACTATATAGGGTAAATGTCAAACTATTTTAAGATCATTACAACATTTAGCAGCCAGTAAATAAAACAAAAAAGTCTTCATCCCTCTCAGCTGTTGCAATTGTTGATCTCTTAGATTATCTCCTTATTTTCCCCTCAGATTTTATTACAGAAATATGCCTTCAGCAGAGCAGAGTGCATTCAATATAAAGCCTATACAACCAGACCAAAATAAAGAAATATAAAAGGCCAACCTTTATTCCACTTTGAACAAGTTTGTGAATATCCAGGTAAGGCTCCTTGAGCAGTTCTCCTTCTGGGGTTAGAATCTTCACGTAGCCTTCCTTCTCTAGAATGAAGAGCCGATGGGAGCCATCCCCACTGTGCACAGCGCCCACGGGCTGCTGCAGGCCTCTCATCACCTCCTGGACACAGAAGCAGTTGTGTTTGTGTTTTCTAAGCAAACCAGAGAAAACCAGTCAGTCCTCCTTCCGATGGAGGGGCAAAAGGGTGCATCCAGTATAGCCAAAGTTTGTTTCCTTAAAGAACCAATGGTTTTTGGAAATCAGGAAGGACTGCTAACCCCGGGAGTCAATTTGCTAAGTCCTATTATCTTTTCAATGGAAAATAACAAGATATCCTTTTCTCAGAAAGTAAAAGTGAGAATCCAAATGGTTTATTCTGAAATGTCATTAGCTCATTAGCTCATCTTTCAGTGTCTGCAATTAAAATTTGCTTTTACTCATGATAATGAACCTTTATGAGAAGGCATGTAAGGAGAATGTTCTAAGATCTATTTATATAAAGAAAAGCTGATTTGCTAATAATAATTGTGCTGAATATTTCCACGGTGCCATAAAGCTAACAACAATCATAAAATCCAAGTTGAACACAGTGCCCATAAAATTCCCATGAGTCACAGAGCAGCCAAGCTCGTAACATAGGATTAGGAGTCTAAGTATTAAATGCACTTAAGCTGTAATTTTAGGGGAGGAAACTACTATGAAGGAAAATGACCTTAATGTATATGGAGTCTACGGCCGCTGAGCGCGGGCATACACGGGCATGCTGCTGTCAGAACCACAGATTTGTTACTTTTTTTTCTTTAAGAGTAAAGAGCATTGAAGGGGAGTGAGCGGGAGGAAGGGAGAGAGGGGGGAGAGAGAGAGAGAATAGAATTGTACGGACCTGCTGATCCCCCCCACTTTCTCGTAGTCTTCCATCTGGCCCAAGTAGTTAGATGCTGGTCCTCTGACTTGCTTCCTTGGGAAGTCTGGGAAGCATAACCCAGCATCTTTTCTTGCATAGTAAAAGCAAAATTCATCAGCAGTTGTTTGAAGAAGACCTTTAAACAGACACGTAGGAAGACTCATTAGGACCGTGAAGTCTAGCAAAACCAGCTCACTTGAAAGATGGGGCATATGGCCAGAGACGATTTTTAGAGACTGTACAGATAGTCCTAGGGAAACCCAGACAACAGCAACATGAAAGGAAAAAGCATAGGGAGAGGGGTTGAGATGCCCTTTTCTGTAAACACATTTCAGAGCTCCAGAAAAAGTCTAATTTATGTGAGTACTTTTTAAAGACTTGTGTATCCGTCCATATGATGTGTGTGTGTGTGTGTGTGTGTGTCTTCCTTTATGAGTTTTTATGCACCATGTATGTGCAGGAGTCTGAGGTGGACAGAAAGGCATCAGATCCCCTGGAGCTTTAGTTACAGATTGTTGTGAGCTGCCAGTGGGGTGCTGGGAATTGAACCGAGGTCCTCTGCAAGAGCAGCAAGTGATGTTTACCACCGAGCCATCTTCTCCAGACCCTGCTCTGGCTGCTCGAAAGGCTATGCAAAAGGCATGTTGCAAAAACCTGACAGTAAATTTTACTGCATTTTCTTTTAAGTTCCTGTGTTGACTCTCCTCAAGCTTCCTCGCGGATCCCAGCTTACATCTGTGAGCTGACCTCATTGCTAATTAGTCTAATTTTTCTATAGTACTAAATACCTTCCTAAAGAACACATGGGAACTAGTCCATTGTTTCCTAGTTCTCTTAATGCAATGCCTTCAAATGGAGATAGTAGGAATCTCCTTATTAAATTAATAGCCCACTGTGCAGTCTTAAGCAAGGAATTGATGCTAAGAGTAGGCCTCCTATTTCAAGTATTTTGAAGGCCTTTTTCTTGCACTTTTCCCCCTAAGGGGATAATGATAATATATATTTAAGTGATCTCAATCCTTAGAAGAAAAACTGGCACACCCCTGGAAAAAAACATGATAGATTACATGATAGATTTACTAAGCAGGTGGTAATATAAAGATGTTGTTATGTCATATTAAAATTGTTGTTGTTTTGTGTGTGTGTTTGTGTATGTGTGTGTGTGTGTGTGTGTGTGAATACAGGTGTAAGTGTAGAGGTCAGAAGCCAACATCTGGTGTTTTCCTTGACTGTCCCACTCCTCAGTCTCCGAGGCATTGACTGAAGTTCCCGGATTCCATGATACTGTCTACCCAGTGAGCGCTAAGGAGCCTCCTGCTTCAGTCTCCACATCACTGGGGTTGCAGCTCACTCCTCTGGGCTCAGCTTTTTACTGCATACTGGGCAGTGATCTCAGGTGCTTATGCTTATATAACGAGCACTTTACTGATCGAATCATTCCCCCCACCACCCAGGCCTGAAGGAATTTTTATGAGTACAGCTCTCCTTGTGCATGAATTAAAAAGCTTTAGGCCAGAGGAAAAATATAGAAAATGTTGACATCTATAGTTTGAGGTAATAAGATCCTGGTTTTATTGTGCTTGTCAATACGATTGCATCTGTATTCTGAAGATTTGCGCTTTCCAAGTCCGTTTTTATCAGGATCTGGGTTAAGGATAGAAGTACTGGAGGACTTGCCCAGTGTCTCAAAGCAAAGGCTTAATGTTAACACTGCAAACAAGCAAACCTCCGACTGATCTGTTTTTGTCAGAGTCAGCTCAGGCAAGAGTCTTTAGTGACCCAGAAAAATGCCCCTCACCCCCTATCTTTACTATAGTGAAGTTCTGGTTTTTGCATTAGTAATTGGATTTTTCACTTTGCCTGCTAGTCTTGGGATAAAAGCATCAGGTAACTTAGTTGGTGTTTAAAAATTATATAAAAAATGCAGGTTTTTCAGGAATTTCTAAGAACAAGATTTGGGGCTCAGCCAAGTGAGGCTTATTGATAGAGTTTGCTAGACACTCAAAGCTTTCTTCTAGTGAGCTTGACCTCGGCCAGCCCAAACCTCAGAACAAACCAACCTTGGGGTGAAAGTGTCCCAGGTGATAAAGTGTGGGATACATTTTGACCTCATTTTTGGGTCAAATTTATTGCCCTTAAATTGCTGACAGAGACTTTTCAAGGACAATTTCTGTTTAAGCTTAAGTTGGGAAAGGCTAGAAAAAGAGTGTGCCTGAGGGGTGTGTGTACACAGGTATACAGGTTTCTGTGTGTATCCTCAGGAGGTGTGTGTGCACACAGGTATGCAGAGTACTGTGTATATGCTCTCAGGGATGCAGGGGAATTTTTTTTTTTTTTTTTTTTTTTTTTTTTGCTTTGAAAATTTGGTACCACCAGATACAGAAAGGAATGGAGAGTTTATTCATCTTTGGGAATTCACTGTAAAACAGAACTTTCTCCTCTCATTCTTTAGTGGCTAAGCACCCAGTTGAAAAATAGAAGTACTAAAAACAAGTGTATTTGAGTAAAAAAGAAAAAGAAAAAAAAATTAAGTTTACTTTAAAAGCAATTGGGTATCTGCAAGCAAGTACCATTTTGAGAGGAAATTAATGAATGGAAGAAACTATGGCTATTTTCACCTTTAAGAGTGGTATACACTGGGGATAAATATTAGGAAATGAGAATCATTTTCTAATAGAATATATTAACATTAAGCAAGAAGGTATCTTCATAAACTTGCGTATTTAGATGTCATGATCCTTTTGGCCAAGCACACACCTTTGGTTGTAGGAATTCACTGGAGAGCCTTTTACTGGAGGTATGTGTTTAGCTAGCCTGATCACCACAATGATCAGGTCTACAAACATAGAGATACTTGGAGTATTCTTGCAGCTGTATTTGTTAAAATCCTTGGTTACCAATCAAGTATTCAGACTTCATAGCCATTTTCCAAAATGGTGAATCCAGCCCTCTATCCTACACAGCAGTATAAAATACTAGCCTGGAAAATACTCCCCAGAGTGTATTTCTTCCCCAGTTTTTTCTTGCTATGTGTTTTAGAGACATTATCTTTTACCCCTACGTTCATCTATCATGATACTGTAAAGGGGAGGAGCTGCTGAGGCCCTGGGAGGATGATTTTCCATGTGTCCATTCTGTCCCTCTAGCCTTTCTCCCTGGGACTAGTAAGACACATGTGTTAGGTATCTGATGGAGTCAGAACTGGGGGAACGCAATGGACTCAAACCCTTGACCTTGGCCTCATTAGCCACAGGATTAAACCAATTGAACTAATTGGGTACAGACCTTTCACACGACTGGAACCGACTGCTGGGACATGACTGTCTAGAAGTGATAAAAATCATTACAATAATAGGTACAAAGACTAAAGCAATGCCAATGGGTGTCTCCTTGTTCCTTTCTATTGTACCAGCTCTAATGAATGCAAAATATCTATTGAGGCCAAAAAAAAAAAAAAAAAAAAAAAGACCCATGGGGTAAGCAATTTTGGCACTGGAGAAATTTTAGGAAATTGCCTTTCTCAGTGAGTTCACAAGTGGAGAACATTTTGATTGATAGTCTAGAGTAATACACACTTTTACTGCTTTCAAATCTCTTTTCTACGTTTTAGGAATTAAGTAGACCCTGATTTTCTTTACTTATCAGAATCTTTTACAAAGCACATTCCTTAGGTTTTTGTCCTCCTCAAGGTTTTGATTTGTAGAAAGAAGAGGGCTGAGATACTGGGATCTGGTTTCCTAGAAAATGAAATCTCAAAGTTTTCCATGGCTTTGGACTTCTGAGAGGAGTAAGCCAGAGAGTAGAGTTATCAGCATGCGACCCAGACAAGGCTTTCCCTTCAGCTTGGACTGAGCTCTCCCTGCTCTCCTCAGCACTCGCCTGCTCTTTCCACCTCTTGAGAGTGGAGCGCTCCTGTGGTTATCTTTCAAGGCAGCCTGGGTGGCCTCGAAGAGCACTTGACATCGTGATGCACTTCAGCAGCTTTACATATACACAAACTTTGTAGAAAAATAAATTTGTCATTCGTCACTACATACGCTGATCTAGGAAGTGACGCACTTGCAGTTCTGGCCCAGGGCGGTTTGTTGGGCTCTCTCTTTCTGTCGCTCTTGTAGACTTGTTTTGTTATTGTCGACGCTAAAATAACTTCAACTATATAAAGACCACCGTGGGGGAGTCTGTGGATCTAGCATGCTGCATTTGCTGTGAAGTGATAACGTTAAAGAAGATGCCAAGTGCCGGTATCAGTTTCAGCTAATGGTTGTAAAGGCAGGAAGTCTGCCGCAAACCCCAGGCCTTCCAATCTGTTATCACTTCTCTGTGGGCCATGCTACTGTGAGCAGTTCCACTTTTCATTGAGGAATGCGATAAAGGGGGGGTAGGGTGGGGGGAACAGCTAGTTTAAGAAACATCAGAAACATGGCTACAGTTTATAAAAACAATATATTCTCACATCCAAATGGGGTTAGGTACGTGTCATGCTATAGGCAAAGAGCAAGCAAACCTAAAGTGTTTATTATTTATAAGGGAGCTCAATCAATTTTTTTCTCTATTTTTTGTGGGTCAGAAAAGTACTAAGATGTGTATAGCATTTTCAAAGAATCATCTGAGTCACAACGTACTCCACTGAGGCTTACCTCTTCGTTAAATACTGTTTAGTTTTATAAATGGTTCATTGGAGTGATTTACGTGTGAACTTGCACTAAGAACCTGTCTTGTTAAAATATGCTCTTCCTCCATGTTTATTTCTCTAATTAAAATGACAACTGTACAATTTATAAACGTGGGTGTTCCTCTGTTGTGTGTACTGTGTGTGTGTGTGTGTGCGCGCGCGCGCGCGCATATGCATGCGTCAATGAAACAGCTAGTGCTTAATGTCGGTATCTTCCTCAATCCCCTTCCACCTCACTGAACCTTACAGATACCTACTTTCATGCGTGCTTCCGGGTTCTGCCTGTGCCGCGAGCTCTGCCCCAGGTTACGCATGCGCCTGACTATGACTTTTGGTTGTTGTTTTCCCGGATTCTGAGGATCTGAGCCCAGCCCCTCCTGCTTTTCTGGCAGATGCATGGCCGACTGAGCTGCCCTGGGGTGCCAGGTTATAAACTTTTGATGGTGACCATGTTAATTCTATGTTTATTAGGGTCTGGAATGTGATGGTGACCAGGTGTCCTGTGACCCTGTGCAGAAGAGCTTCACAGCAATTCTGTCGTTTTCTTGTCATACAGCACTGATTAAACAGGAGAGTTCTCTTGGGACTCAGTTTCTCTCTCTGTCTAGATGACAGGACTTCAGTGTTCTACGCACTGCGTGGTTTCAAAGGCATGAATTAGTCACTGTATGTGAAATTCTTGGTTAGATGTGACTTTTGGGAATCTCTACTCACACTTTTCCCAAAGAAATATCTATAACACCAACTGGTGCTCCCTTATCCCATGTTGACTATGCATTAGAAGAAGAGACCTTCCTACTCACGATGATAGGTTAAAAAAAAAGGTTCTAACAAGAAATGTCTGTTGGTGCTGGGGTTGTAGTTTAGAGGGTAAAATGAAAAGACAGAAAAGGTTTTACTAATAATAACCCGGCCTGTATACAGTTATACTGATAATCCAATGTGTAAAAAGTTTACCAGTTGTCTTAGGATCTTAACAAGAAACTTAAAACCATCAGAACAAAGCTAGTGTACTGTTTGTCAGCTCAAACTGTAGCGCTCTCTTCCACTGCAATAAAAAGTAAGAGTTTGGAAAGGCTGGTTATGAAATAAAATAAGAAGGAAAAGCACTTAGAACGATTTGTGGCAACGTTTTAACTTATGCGTGTCTGTTGTTTACATTTTGTGTTGTACTTTGTTTTTTTACCTGGAATATGGCCCCGGCAGGTATAAAAGAATTCTTTGCAGTAGTCCTTGCAGAGGAGTGGAAGTGCTAGGTCCTCATCCAGGACATCTCTTTCAGGTGAGGAGAAGAGGCTCTGGGAATGGGGAGAGCAAGGGGCGCATTGGATCTCCTCCAGGAGCCTGCTACATTCTGTGTCATTGGTGGCAGAAAAGATCTGAAAGCCACAAATCAGAGCACATCTCGTTAGTCATGCAAAAAGTGAGCTCTGTCAGGATCCCCCCTTCAATCATGTGAACACAAAATCTAATTTAGAGAGAAAGAATGACTACGTCACAGGATACAGTTTCTCAGAAGGACACAGGTCATCTCTGAGGCCAGGGTAGGGAGACAAGGTCAGAGGAGGACACACAGAATCTCTTCTTGTCACTGCAAACCCAAATGTGTGAATCTGTCCTGCTGTTAAAACTGAGACACTTATAGACTGTGGAATGTCCGACCCATTTCCTCTTATCCAGAGCTGACTTGTATTTACCTTAAAAATTAGATACCTTTATCCAAGTATGTCCAAAGTGTAAGACATGGCTTATTTGTGTCATGAGTGAAAAATATATTTAATTCTTAAAGCCTCTAATATGATTTCAAAACTGTGTTTAAATAGCATTTTAGTAAACTACTATTTGTTTCCAATCTAACTGTACTGGGCACTGCCTTTCGTGTTCTATAAAAATACCCCAAAGTGAACCGAACAGGCTTAAAGACCCATTTTTAACATTCATTATTTCTTAGCCAGGAAAAACTTTCTAGCTAGCTCCTTAGACATTTTATGTGCATGACAAATGCAGAGCTTAATGAACATGCTTTTGTAGAGTGAATTTTAATCCAAAAGAATACTTTTATCATCATTCACACAATGATATGTCCTTTATTCTAGTCAGATCAATTTGAAGGACTTGAAGATTTCTTGAGTCATTAACTTCTAGGTAGAATGGGTCTTAGCATCAGTGTTCACTTAAAACCTGATTTGAGAAATCCTTCAGTAAGTATAGGGGACAGTATTAGCATAATACCTGAGAAATAAAATTAATGCTACCTAAATCCAGCACTAATTCCCCCATGTGCACACTACACAACACCGCAGCATGTGTTTATTTCATAGTGTTTCCCTGCAGATTCTCCTTGAGTATTTTTCTGGAACAATGCATTAAAATTAAAAGTTTGAAACTCTGCAAAAGTATTTAGCTCTTTAAACCAGGTATTTCTTTTACACGTTAAGTTAATTTGGATAAATAATCTAGCCAGTGCTTTTCTTGATTGCAATACCATAAAGGTCTTTAAAAGAAAGCCTATCCCTAAAGGGCAAGGTGATAAAAAATCAAATTGCTCTGAGTATTCCAGAGTCTATAGAGGCTACCCTAGTTCAGAAAAAAAAATCATGTGTATATCATAACTTCTTAGAGTATTCATGAGTTATTAATCATAGTTGCATTTACATTTTAATTTTTATCAGTTTGTTTAAGTGACAAGTGACTAAACGGTCCAAGTTTTCTAAAAGAAAACATACACCAGACACTTGAAATTTGCATTCCAAGAATGTTTTTATGTCTTTTATTGACCAGCCTGGAGACCTCACAAGATCTATTCAATATGAATAGCGTGCGGCTTGGATTTGTTTGTTTCTCATAGAGCTCATATATCGATCCTCCAAGAACTAAACACCTGCAGGGAGCTGAAGCCACCCCTTCTGCTCCCTGAGAGCTGGGCTGTAATCACCTTTGCTTTTATGGAGACGCTCTGTGCTGCTTCCTTTTTAAAGGGCTGGCAGACAAGGATCCCTTGGACTCTCCAGCAGCTCTCCAGGAGGAGCTTGCTTTTAGGACTTAAAGAATTTTGTCTTCTACAATTTTTGGAATTTGTCCTGCCCACAAGATCCCTCATCAAAAGTCTCACCAATAGGGTTCAATAAATTATCTGAAATCAAGTAGAATATTATTCTTGTTAAGGTTTTATGTTGTTCTGGCCCAGCAGGATGGTAACATTTTACTCTGTGTGAGGTCTGCAGTATAAACACCTATTTGAAGATAGATAGAGCCATCATTCTGACTTTGGTTTCAATGAACCAATAGTCTTACTGAAGTCAATTAAACTGACTCAGTCCAAGAAGCAGCACTGGTTTAGACAGATGAGTACTGGTGTGTTGTGTACAGAGGGAGGAAGAGCTACCCCCTCTTTTCTTTCTTTCTCCCCTTCAATGTGTCTATGCCAGGCATACAGGTTCTTAACTTTACGCCTAGCATTGCCCTGAATCTTAAAAAGAAATTTAGACTAATTTCTGCTTTCAATTTTTAAAAACTAACTACAAAGTCATCAAGTTATAGTGGTTTATCTAAATATACTTGGGGAATTGTGTAAAACCTGTAAACATGATTACAGTCTAGGAAAAACCAAGGCTGTGGCCGACTGATCTGTAAAATTTGGCAGTTCATCCTTTAATCTTTCGCCAGGGGAAAGTGAAATCTCTGCAAGAAAGGTAGGATGAGTTCCGGTCTGCAGAAAACCCACAGCCACAGCTTATCAGCAGAGAAATAGGTGGCAGAGACCCCCCTTATATTTCTCTTTATCAAATAACTAAACAAAGAGGTAAAGAGGGGCCCATGTGGGCTCCATGAAAAGAGAAAGGAGGAAAACATGACAGTATGTTAAGATGTTGCTTTAAGATCACTTGGTCCACAGGAAAGCAATTTCTAAAAAATCATATGCCTAAAAGACTCTTCAGCTGTTGGGCAGAACACACGCGCCTCTGGACTACGGTGCTGGATTATGTCATTAAAGAGTTCAGTTTCAATTTTAGGCTAATATGTAAATAGATCATTGTACTAAGGCAGCTGTTAAAGGGACCCGGGGATGAGTTATTTGTTTAGTTGGATGTGTTCAACAATAGCCTTTGTCCCAGCAAGAGCCAGAGCAAACAAATGATTGTAAAAGGGCACACTTGAAAACAATTACTTTTCACCCATTCCTTGACAGCTTTGGCTGTGAAACCACCAAGGCAGAGAGAGAGAGAGAGAGAGAGAGAGAGAGAGAGAGAGAGAGATTGTTCTTCTGTGACTACAAGTTTAAGAACTGGAGTATTTTGATAGGGTGTAATGAGAATTAGATCCTTTTAGCATGCTATATTTAGGGTCTGTAGCAATTTTGCTAAGACAACATATCCTACTAAGTTTTGGCATCTCTTATGTGTTTTCGTAGTTAACACGTAACATTATGTTATATTACATAACATTATTAAAACCTACAAGGAACTCAAACATAAGAACACAGTAATAAAGGCTGAGAACCTGAACTAAATGTTAGTTCACTAAAGCGAGTGTGTTAGCCTATCAACTTGATTTAACCACTTAACTGCGCATGCTCAACCTTCTGAATCATTTCTCATTATCTATTTGTCTTAGAAATTTCTTCCCTCAGAAAACTCTGTGTAGTACTTTACTTGAAAAGTTGATGAAATGTAAAAATCTTTTCTGGGAGTATTTTTCTTTTGAAAACAACAATAACAAATGGTTCATTCAATATAGCCCCCATCTCTCTTGTACCCGCATTTATAAAATGAAACCCTAATATACATTATAACCCAGGAAGGCTTGTGGGGGAGGGGAAACACCGATGTTTATTATAAAATAACATGTTTTACAAACTATTAAAATGTGAGAACGTAGGTCAAGAATCCATGGGCATGGCTGTACCAAATCTCTGCCTTGAACAATTTGAGTATTGTTTATAAACCACTTGCCACAGAGCAGCACAGGCTGCTGGGTCCAACTTGGTCCGCACAGTTTTCCAAACAAATCTGGTGGAGTCTGGTGGAGACTGGAAGGAAGGGCTTAGACGGGAATATGCACAGCTAACATGGCAAACCTTGCCTAAATAATTATTTTTCTTAAGTTTTTTTCTAATGTGTCTTCCCTTAAGGATTATAATCTCCCCCCCCCCCCCCAGTCTGCTCTCTGGCCCCTTCTCCTCACTATAAAACAAAGTTTGCATTCCACATGTTTCTGGAAGAGCTCAGCACTGCAGGGGGGTCTGGGTCCTCTTCATATTTGCAGCATACACTACGCCCAGGGACACTTGATGGGGAGTAAATATTTCTACACCTTTCTCTGAGTTTCCCCCTTGGGGTGGGGGTGGGGACTCCGGGAGAAGCCTTTAAGATGCTCAGAACTGAGCTGTTTCTGTAGCTTCATTCAATTAGGAGGCTGGGGCTTAATGACATTGTTGTGAATAAAATGCTGGACTATCTGTTCCCCATCTCAGACTCCTGCTGCACATGGTTAAGAATAAAGGGCGAGCTTCAGCTGAAACCCGCACGAGACAGCTCTCGCTCTTCTGGGAACAGAGCGGGCTGGACAAACGTTCCCTCAAAAGGCATGGACATTTGGACGGAGCTGGCGACTGGAAGAGAATGATGTTCTCTAGTTTCAGCCATTAGTGAACCAACTAACAAACACAATGGTGGTGTTGTTATTCCCTGGCCATAGGCAACAGCGCGCTGTGTGTGGGCAGCAGTTTAGTAGGGAGGAGGATAAGCCGACCCCTTTTTGTCCTATTGATTTTTTTCCTATTTGCATGACTTGAGCAAATTAAATGATGCAATATGGCTTTTTGTTACAAAACAAAGTGAGAGGTACCACCCAGACACATATGTTGATTCGCAGGAGCTGTTTACATGATAATAGGGTGAAATCTACCGTGAACTGAGCATAAAAATTAGATTCAGCCTGGGCATTTTTTTTTTTAATGCCTCGGCCAGCAAGAGTGGAGCACAAGTTTTCCGAGTGTCTCTCAGACCTTGACAACTGCAGGGTTGTAACAGAGGAATTCTTAATTAAACCTAAAACGAGCAGGGAGACGGGGAGCAGAGACACCTGATTGTTTATCTCCCTGTGCAGTGATTGTTAATGACAGGATCCCACAGACAGCACACAGCACAGCATCCCATGTTTATAAAAAAAAAAAAAAAAACCTGACGCAGAATCAAGACCAACGACCCCTCGCACTTGGGGCAGACACTTCTTGGATAAGCTAATCAACGCATAGGAAGTTCATATGCCATCACTCAGAAATATGCGTTTCTAGACAAGCTCCTCCTAGACTACGGAACACCAGTGAAAACCTGAATCCACGACACAAGAAGGAGAAACCAGGAGAAACCACCGAGTAAGAAGGTCCAGCAAAATCTGAGTTCTTAACATACCAGGAGTTCCCTTCTGACTTAACCATTGTCATGCAAGCTAGACCCCTCAGATTGGGTTTAGGATCGTAAACCAACAGTTCCTGGATAGCCTTTATAATTCAACCCGATCGCTAGTTAGAACACGTGGAGAAAACGGAACAGATCTTTTTTACCCCCAGGAAAATAAACCGGAAACCACAGCCACCCTAATTAACAGTTCCACCTCACCAAGTGCTCTATTTGATCCAACATACACTGTTAATCCCCATTCTTGTGAAATATTTACTCAGCTCAGGACACGGGTGCTACAGAAACGTCTCTCTGTATAGATAGGCAAGTTTGACCATCATCCTCACAACCGACTCCAGGGTAGGAAGAGCTATCTGCACCCTGCTGAGACCACACACCCAAAAGACTTAATCACCTTAGAAAAGTTATCAGAACTACCCGAATTAGTTTGGACTCTCTTGCAGTTGTCAGCATCTCCGCAAGCTACAGGTCCGAGGCAGGGGACTGCATACCTTGTTCTCCAGACGCCCCAATCCAGGGCTGTCACTCTGCAGGCAGCAGGATACTCGTGGGTAGAAGCCACCACACAGGATCTCCCCTCCACTGAGCAGCTCCAGCTGGGACATCATCCGCCTGTCCCTTCTTTTCAGGCGCTTTGGGGGGTTCCCATTCAGGCACCTTCTCCGCCTCGCTCCGCTCCCTTCGCTCCTTTCCCCAAACTTGGCATCTCCTTCAAAGAATCCCAGCGCCACGGCCAGCAGTAGCAGCTTAAACGAGAGCATCTTCAGCATCGTCTGCCCTGAGCAGCAGGGGCAGGACGCGGGAGGATGGGGTGGGGGAAAAAGGCCACTGCCCAGCAGGGGCACTAGGGCGCAGCTCCAAGAGAGTGCTGCCGGGCGGCGGGACGCCCTCGGGGGCAGAGGGAGGTGGCTGGGGAAGAAAGTTGTAGAGCTATGCAACTTTGCCTTAGGGCAGCAGCCGGAGCAGCAAGATAAAGTGCAGATGACACTTGTCCGCAGCCTTGCCAGCGTCTGTTGGGTTAGGGGCTTTCCACAGCGGTTGGGAAGTGGGAGGAGAAGGAGTTGGAAGAGGAGGAGGAAGGAGAGAAGACAGTCATAGAACTTCGCTTGTCCGCTGAATGGGAGTTGTTTAAGTGAGACAGTAGCAGGAACCGAAAGGGCGACGGTGGCGGCAGCGGGCCGGGCGGAGGCTGGGCCGGCGCTAGGCTCCCGAGGATGCTGAGGTCTCCTCTGCCGGCGGCTGCAGCTTCTCACACAGCCTCTCATGTTTCGCTCCCTCTTTTCTTCTTCTTTTTAACTAGCGCGCGGGGAGGTGCTGCCACCGCGCGCCCCTTGACGTCACCGCCACTCGCGCGCCCCCGCCCGGGATGGGGGAGAGGGAAGGGGGCGGCCCGGGAGCTAGCGCTCGCCGGGACCCAGGGTGGCCTCCGGCTGCGGCTGGGCGGGGACGGAGGAGTTCGGAGGAGGGGGAGGACGGGGGAGCCCTGCGAGCCAGCCTCTGGGGCTCGGAACCTGGAATGCCACCTTGCCGGGGTTGGGGTGGCCTGACCGCGATGCCCAGCCTGGGACGAAAGTACGTTGCTGCTGCTCAAGGCGATGGGGCTGAGGCTCCCAGACGCTGTGAGTAAAAGCGGACCACGCGAGGTGAGAAGGGAGGAATCCTTGCCTGCTTCGCCCTCCGGGTCTGGTTCCCACAGCCCAGGGAGGGATGAACTCAGTCAATGGGCTGGATGGAACTGGCGGCTTGGGAGCTTGTCCCTGCCTTTCCCTCTCTGGCAGACATGGACAAATGCTGTTGGTCTTCAGTGATCCTGGAGATTAAGAGAGAAGAGAGAGAACCCAGATGCTGCAAGTTTTTGTGTAGGGTGAGGTGGTTTGGAGACTTTTGCAAAGGGCCACCCACAGGTCCTCACGGAAGTTCTTGGAGGTACTGCAGTGGGCTTAGTAGGGTTGTGAATAGCAGAGGGCTGGATCTGAGCCCTTCTCCAGGCATTTACGGGATTATGCAAGACAGCCTAAAGGGGCTGGCCACCTGTAAACCCAGACTAAGTCCTCTGGGAGACACCTGTAGATATCTCAAGCTGAATGTACTGTATGCATTTGTAAAGTACATGTGCACACACACCCCTGTGCACAAACTTTCTGGTGTGCAAATAGAAGAGGAACAACTTAATCTCCTATGTGAAGTGTAGAAACACAAGTCCCACATAACTCTATAAGTACAAATAAATCTACCTTTCCCCTAAGTGATAAGTTCTGCTCAGAGCATTTCTAGAAAGATGTCCATATTATCAAGAGCTATGATTTCACATTTACTGGGGCTCGGTGGCACAGGGACAAGCCTCCCAGGAGCTGTACACGACATGTGAAATGTGCTTTTCTGTCTGCTTGGGAACTTGACAGGGAAGCTGATTTCCTGGTAGATGGCTTCTGATGAGGGGATAAGGCTGTTTTTCCCATTTTGGCAATAGAGGAATGCTCACCATATTTGGAAACAGATTTCCCCAAGCTCCAGTGAAAGTTGGTGGAGGTTGAAGCTGGTACTCATGGCGTTTAAAGTGCTATCAGAGGCTAGGTGAGCCTGGATGCTGAATTACACTTTATGTGTGAAGTTAGAGAAAGCAAGAGAAGTGACTAGTTAGAATAAACCTAAAGTCTGCAGAGATAGTTGACCTAGCCTCCAGCGTAAGAAAAGCCCCCCCCCCCCAGGACTGCCATGCAATGCTGTGTGCATGATCCTGTGAAAATTACTCTGCCTCCCAGATCTAACACCCATCTTGCTTAGAAGTTTTTGGATATCAAATAAATCACACTAAGGATTTTAAGACTTTAAAAGGTCTCCCTTTTTTAGTTCTTGATAAGAGTTCTATCAAGACCAAGCTCCTGGCATAATTCCATGTAATTCGGATACCGGAACCCGTTTACATGTGTGTAAGGCTTTATTCCTAAATTCTAGTTTAATGTCTTTTCCTAAAATGAAAAGCCTTCTAAAATATCTCAGTTGTTCAAGCCCCCATTCCTAAGTGATAAATTCATATTAATACTGTTGGGGCAGACACTCTTGTGCTGTACATTTCCAGACTAACCCACCTGAAGTAAATTAATACTGGGTTTTACAAAATTATGCTTCTGTTATAAGGTATGCTCCTAAACATCAAGGGGCAGAACATTTATAAATGATCTAAAGGAGACAAAGTTATTTCCTTTTCTTCTTTTTTGGACAAAGTCTTGGGTATCTAAGACTGGTTTTTAAGGATGACCTTGAACTATTGATGCTTCTACATCTACATGCTTAGTGTCAGGATCATAAACAAGGACCATTATGCCTGCTTGAGGCAGTGCTCAGAATAAAATCCCAGGACTTCTGGAGACCTAGAGTAGAACCAATCACGGCTAGCTAAATAACTAATAAATAAATAAATAATAAATAAAATCAACAAAAACATTCCTAATGATGCTCTGCTATACTCACAGATAGGTACCCAGTCCACTCATCGCCAGAGAGGTTGTCTCAGGCTGTTGATGGGAGCAGATGCAGAGACCCACCACCAAACATCAGCCAGAGAGCAACCCCTGTGAGAAATCTCCATTGGTTCTCCCCCCCCCTCCCTTTGAGCTTGGGAGTTCAGGGAATCCCAGGGAACCCAGAGGAAGAGGGGAGGAGGAATTGTGGGAGCCAGAAGGGTCAAGGGCACCAGGAGAGTGTGCCTGGGGAATCAGCTAAGGAGGGCTCAGGAGAGCTCACAGAGACTGAAGCAGAAATCATGGAGTCTGCATAGGTCTGCACTAGATCTTCTGCATATATGTTATGTTTGTTGGCTTAGTCTTTTAGGAGGACTCCTGACCCTGGGGGACTCAGGGTGTCTCTGACTCTTTTATCTGTTCTTGGGATCTTTTCCTCCTACAGGGTTGCTTCCTTCAGCCTTGATGTGAGTGTTTGTGCCTGGTCTTTTTGTATCTGTGTCATGTTTAGTTGATGTCCCTGGGAGGCCTGCTCTTTTCTGGGGGAAGACAGGGTTCAGAGTGGAGGGGGTGGGACTAGGGGAGAGTGAAGGGGGCACTGGAAGGAGTGGAGGGAGGGGCAGCTACAGTAAGTAGCAGTGTATTGTATGAGAGAAGAAAAAAAAATGCAAAGCAACCGCCTCAGCGACTGAGTTACATCCCTTCCCTTGTTCTATCTTGACACATGCAACTAGAAATCATCTGTGCACACTTCATCAGGAAAGACAAGTAATCCGGTCGCTTAGAGGACACTGAGCTTACGCCTTGTGTCACCAATAGAATTTCTAAGTAGTCACTGACTCCTCTTGCACAGGTGAACTAACTTCTGATTTTCTTCCTCAGAAGACAAATTAAGAACTTAACCCACAGCAGATCAACCAATTTCTTAGGAGTCAACGATCAACACTGGAGTATTTCCTAAGAAAGCTGCCTTGGAGGCTGCTACAGGGGAACAGAGCAATTGCACACCTGGACAAAACCAGAAGGATCATTTTCAGTCATTATACCTTGTTTAAGAAGCATGCACACACTGCAATTATTTTCATCCATACATTCTTGGTAACCATAAGAAACTTTATCATGTGTGAATAAACTGTAAGCATCAGATCCAGGAACTGTACTGTTCTCTTCTTGAGCCGAATTCAGTCATATGTAACTGTGACCAACTCTCAATAAACATTACCTATTGGCCAATCTTATTTGAGTTGATTGTTTCTGAACATTTCTAATGAGTTAAAAAAAATCTTTTTATTGTCAGCAGGGGGGAGCAGACATCTGAGTGTACACCCATCGTGAAGAATTTTAGACCTTGTCATTTCAAATTAATCTCTATTCAAATCACACTACAGTGTGATTCCAGAGGGGGGAGGGACGGGGGGGGGGAGGGAGAGCGCGCGCGCGCGAAAGAGAGAGAGAGAGAGAGAGAGAGAGAGAGAGAGAGAGAGAGAGAGAGAGAGAGTATCTAACAATTATAGAGTGATTATAGTTCAGGGAGAGTGATTTGCACAATGACCAGGTAGCTGGCTGGATTTATCTCTAGTTTTTCAACCTTCTGTGCTGAAGCTAGAATCTGGGCCAGCAAGATGCCTTTGTTGATAAAGGCACTTGCCCCAAGCCTTATCATTTGAGTTTGATCCCTGAGTGGTGGAAAGAGAAAACCAACTCCTACAATTTGTCCTCTGATACCCACACATGCCCGCTGTCATTCAGTGGCGCGTGCGCAAGTGCACCTCCCTCTAGATATTTAAATCAGTAGCTGTGTGGCAAATTCAGTTCTGGGCACTGCAGGCGCAACTGTTTAAAGCTCTTATGGAACTTCCTCTAACGGGGAGAGATACCATCTAGATATAGATTGTACCAGATGTCCATGAGTGTCTGAGAGAAAGGAGATGATGTGGGAAGGGCACAGGCCTTGAGAGGAACAACCATTTTGAAAATTAGAGCAGTGAGACGACAGCATGAGGAACAGGAGAGTAAACTGGACGAAGTACACAAGCTCGGTGTGTCTAAGGATTAGCAACGAGGCTTCGCCCTCTACAGTGGGTATGAATGAGTGACAGAAGAGGTGAGAACTGTGACGTCATGAAGTATCCAGGTTCCTGACTGTATAGGATCTTTGAGGTTTCTCCTCCTAATGAGATACCTCTTCCAGGGTAGGCAAGCACTCTACCTCTGAAATGTGCCTTGCTCCTGTTCTGGAGAGCCCTGGGTTTGTATTTTCATGCTAATTCTACTCCTCAGAGGGGCTGCAGATGAGGAGTTGCCTGGTGAACCTTCTCCATACCTTAACTTTTCAAATAATTGAGCCAATGATTGGGCAGGAGGAAGTGGGAGGAGCTGAGAGTCTAGGGGAGGAGCAATGGGGGAGAAAACAGGAGGGGGAGGAACGACAGGAGATCGAAGGAGAGGTTGGAGCGAAGCTCTGTGGCCTGAAGGAACCACAAGTTCTATGGGATAATATAGATGGAATAGAGTAGTGTAGTGGGAGGTCTGCCCAATCTAGGCTTATAGCTTGTTTTGTTAACTGATTGAGTTGAGATTTCTTTTACTGGGGAATTGGGTTGGAAACAAAGTAGCAACACCTACCAACTGTCATTTCAGAAATAAACTTCTGGCTATTCTTGGTAGAGTGAATTAAAAATACAGAATCGAGTAAAATGAATATTAAAGAACTGGAAAAGCAAAAGGGACACGTATAGAGAGAATCTCTTATACTCTGTGTGGAAGCAGCCCATGTCAATAAAAAGTGAAAGTCCAGCAAAGTCCAGGAATAGGAGGTGGGAGTTCTGGAAGAAAGACAGCAACTCTAGGAGTTAGTCAGAGGCAGGAAGATTTACCACCCGGACTCTGAGGACACAGGTGCGTGAAACTGAGGAGAAGAAACCGGCTATGTGGCACACATAGAGTAGAATAAATGGATTATATAGGTTGTGAACTAGTCGGGGAACAAGCCCAAGCTTATAGCCTGGGCATTTATTCATAAATAATTAAGTCTCCGAATCGTTACTTGGTACCCAGGGTGTGGATGGAAAGGCCCATGATTACGGACTGCCATCATTAGTGATGGGGAGGCGAAGGGGAGCTTGGAAGTACAAAGACAGAACCTGCCTACTAGTCAGTGCTGACCCCTCCAAGGGGGTGAAATAGATGATGGGAAACACTGGCAGAGGGTTGAAGACTAGCCTTTTAATCCTGACCAGAATTCCTTCCTTAATGTTGCCATAACCAACCCAGGATCTTAAGGGACCCCTTATTGATGCCCAGGATTGGTTTCTTGTAACTGGCAGGACTCCTTTCTTAGCTTCTGGTAACTTACATCATCACCCTTTTCCTGGTTTGTAGGTAGTGCCATGCTTGTGGACGTGTCTGTTTATAGCCAAATCAATTCGTCTTGCATGGACATTAGTTAAGTTAGCATTCATCCAACTAACTGTCTTAATCTCCTGTGAGAGTCCTGAGATCAGTTCCAAGTCAGTAAATCTCATGGATACAGAAAGGGCTTCATAATCCTTTGGGAGTGTTTTTTGTTGTTTTTTGTTTTGTTTTGTTTGTTTATTTTTGAGTTCTTTGCATATTCTCCACCTCTCTGAGATGTGTAGCTGATAAATCAGTGGATAAATGGATGATGAAAATGCGGTACATTTCCACAATGGAATATTATTGAGCTGTTAAGAAAATGAAAATTGTGAAATTTGTAGGTAAATGGACAGGGCTAGAAACAATCACTCTGAAGAAGGTAGCCCAGATTTAGAAAGACAAATGCTGGATACCCGCTTCCATCTGAGGATGCTAGCTTTGAATCTTCTGAGATGTGTGTTTCTTTTGGAATACCACAGGCATCAGGAAACCATTAAAGGGCCATGGTGTGAGAGCTTTCAAGGGAGGGAAGAACAGTCACTGGTATAAGGGGTTAAGGAGAGTAATGGAATAGAAATGGTTAAAATATGGCTGGAAATAGGAGGGCAGGATAAATGAGGGAGAGGTAGACAACACTAAAAATATTTTGAAGAAGTAATAAGTGGAAACGTATTACTATAGAAGATCCCTACGATATGTGCATACACAACAGTAAGAGCTAAAATGAGTGATGATAATACTCTTATTATATACCACAGGCCACCAAATAAAGAGCCCAGTGTCAGGAATGGGTTGCATCTTTTATAGTAATTGACCAGTGGGTCTCACGGACAGCTCCAAACATCACAGTGTGTTGCAGTGTTCTTTGTTACCCTCCAAAACTTTACTGTAAGATCCTATTGCTGACGACACCATATGCGTGTAACATAGAATGTGGAGAAAACAAGTTGGTCCTCCCTTGGAAGTTTCATCCCTATTGGCTAGCTTTCCTAGGTGGGAAATTGTTATGCATACTACTGGAGCAGAAAACTAAGCATCATTCATTCGGATGCGAACCCTGAGAGCTTACAGTATGATTGGCCTGGTAAGACATGCACTCTGGTACAATTCTGATGCAAACATTGGTGGGGTAACCAGCCACTTACTGTTTGGACTTAAGTCTCAATACGCAAGCTAAAACCCATCCGTAACACCATTATTAGGGTAAGACTCTGTATCTACACAGGTCATATAGGCCCTCGAGGAGAACCTACTATTATAATCTGTTAAAGAGATAGTGTTAAATTGACTGCTAATGACTCACTGCTATACTTATCCACCAATGCCTCTCTTAATCTTCACCAGAGAAGCTTCTATGTGCAGTAGATAGTGAATAACAGAGACTCACAACTGATCAAGGTGCAGGGAATAACCAACTATGGAATGCTCATTTTCAAATGGGGCATCTATATCATGCTTCTCCCTTCTAAGGCTCAGGGATCGTTCCAGAAGAGGGGGAGGAAAGTTTGTCAGAGCTAGGGATGTTTTCCAGACAGAAGGGAGATTACATATATGATCTCACAGTGTTGTGACATCATGCACAAGTCCTGCTCAAGATCAAGCCACACCCAATGTCAGCATAGAGAGCAGAGGTGAACACAAAGTCCTGGCTCTGTCTAAAAAACTATGGGCAAATGATAGCTGTTGGGGTAGAGTGAGTGAGTGAGAGTTAAAAGGAGAGAGAGAGAGAGAGAAAGAGAAAGGGAGGGGGAGAAAATGGGAGGAGAGAAGAAGGGTAAGAGGAAGAGAGACAGCATGAGCACCAGCTTTCTTTAAAGTTGATCATACTACAGTGTGATCACAGCCGAGGATATATGGGCAGCATATATAGACTTGATGGGTTTACAAATAAATAAATAAATAAATAAATAAATAAATAAATAAATAAATAAATAAATACATAAATAAAAAGAGGGCACAAAGTTGGGCGAGCAGGGAACAAAGCGAATGTGGGAGCAGCTGGGGGAGGGAGACGGATGTGATCAAAACACATTGCATGGGCTCTCAGAAAGCTAATGACATTGATGCAGTCACGAAGTGCATGGGCAGCAAGCTCAGAGGCGGAGACTGCCCTGTCCCTTTTCGTCTGGCCTCTGGCTTGGAGAAAATCTTATAATTTAGACATTATTACTGCTTTGGCCACATCCACTGATTTTGAAATCATAGGATTTCTTTGCAATTTCATTCAAAATATTTTCTAACTTCCCCTCCCTGCCCCAGACACTGCCCAAGCTCTTTGAAATATAAGCTATTGAAAATTGAAAACTGTGTGATTTAATTTCCAAATACTTAGAGCATTTTTTCTTGAAGACTTGTTTCTCTTAAGTTGGAATATATTTGAGATAAATTGGGTTTCCAAGTGTGTGCATCTTTTCCACGGGCAAGAAAATGTTCTACCTTGGGAAACATTCTGTGTACAACAGAAGAGAATATATGTGTTCTCTTGTGGAGAGTTCCAGTTTGGTAGATCCTGTTTAAATCACTTTTCTTATTGATCTTATTTGTTTCATCAGTTCTTACAGGAGTCATACTGATATCTAGAGCACAGATCTCCCACTTGCAGATCCTGCCAAGTTTTGTTCTGTATTGTTTGGAGCTCTGTGTTTATTTGAATAAATGTGTATGACTTATCTCTTGAATGGAAACTTTGGCGGTTATGAAATACCTTCCTTTATCCCCAATCAGAATCGCTTTTGCTTACCACTGACACGTGGTGTCTTTTTCCATCCTTTTTCTTTTGACCTGTTACTTACCGCAAGCTGCATAGGGTTGGAGTTTGTGTATTTTTTTTCCAATGTGGCAACCTATGGTTCTCGGTTGAGATGGTGAAACCCTGCATATTTACACTTATATTTACACTGAGACAGTAGGCTCAGGAACGTTCATCCTTACTATTTGCTTTCTTTTTGCCGTTTGTCTACTTGTTTCCCTTTTATGTTTTTAATCTTTTAGATTATTAAATATTTTTATCATGCTCATTTGTCTGTGCTACTGGTTTATTCTTACCTTTACTTTTCTAGTGACTATTTCAGCGTTTAACGAATCACATTGTGCCTTCAGTTGCTGTTGTTGTGGTTCATTTGGCTCCCAAAATTAACTGGGAACCCATACCATAAGTCTGCCTATAAGACCCTAAGGGTCCCTGCCCCCATTTGACTTTGATTGGTGAATGAAAGTTACTGGCAGCCAGTGGCTGGGCAGGGAGACAGAGACAGGACTTAGTCTCCTTACTGGGAAAGCAGAAAGATCTGTCCTGAGAGCTGGAGAAGCAAGATCTTACAGCCAGGTAGGAGCCCAGGAAAAGTGGCCCCAGGGGCCCTCCCCTGATTGGGTCTGGGGTAGCAAAGATGAAATATAGATTTTAGTAAGTAATAATTCAGGAGTATTGGAGGGGAGGCGTCAGCAACGTAGAAGCTTGGGAGTGGCCCAGAATAAGGCTACATGTGTGTGTGTGCCTTTCATTCAAGGATCCACAACGTTGGGGCGGTATCGAGACGCATGCGTGCCCGCCGCTGAGTAAGCGGGGATTCATCATAGCAATTACAGCTATGACACCACTTGATTGGAGAATCTGGAAATGACCAACAGGTCCTTTCCACAATGTCCTTTGTGATCTGTGGAGGGTGGGACTCCAGAACACTTGCAGATATGGGAACTGTGACTGCCTAAACCATTTTATAGAATGGTACATCATTTGCATATGGCCTGTGCACGTTGTTCCAGATACTTCCAGTCTCTTCTAGATTTCTGACATCGCTCTAACAGTCTAAAGGCAGTGTGGGCAGTTGTTATACTCTGGCGTTTATGGGATAAGGACACAGTCGGTGAGGATGCTGTCTCAGAGTCAGTATTTCAGGAATGTAGACAAGGGCGGAAAGGTCCATGACCACATCAAGGCATGTGGTTATATTTCTCGTAGTAGGAATCTGAAGGTATTGATCTTTCATATGGCAAAAAAAAAAGTTTTTATTTTTAATTTTTGTTACTTGTGGGGTAGTTTTCACTAGGGCTAGAGTTTTAGGTTGACAGGTTGTCTCTCTTTGCATTTAGACAGGTCCAGACATAGGCTGGTTGAACTTAGTTTGTTTTTGTTTTACTTTACGGTGCAATGAAATGGATACTCGGTATAAGTTTTACCTCCAATTATTGATAGTCATCGTTCCCTGAGGATACAGGGCAGCGTGACTCTGGATGCTGGGTAGCAGCAATGAGCTACAACGTGCAGGCATGAGATATCCGGGGGAAAACCGACAATCTTGTGCGGCCATCCATGTGGCAAGGCTGGGGTGCTTTCTAGGCTAGTTGTATGAGGTGCATTTTTGGCTTCCTACATATCTTCTATGTTCTTGAACATATAAATCAGACAACTGCAAATATGATTTCTGCCTTGGGCGCTGATTAGACACCATAACCTGGAGCCAGGCTGTCCCCCGCCAGCTTGCTGGTTCTTGTATTAGGGTTCTCGGTGTAGTTTATTAGGACACTCTGGACACCTGAAGCCACCTTCCTTCTTGATTTCTTCATCTTCTTAATTATAGTCCCCCATCTAGAAATCATGTTATTTCACACATGCAATTTCTTTCCTCTAGTTGTTTCTCCCAGGCCCCGTTGTCAGTAGTTTAAGAAATGTGATCCTATTACTGTCTCCTTGGTAGCTCTCACTCTTATTTTAGAAAAGTCTATAATTTTCTGTTTGCAATTTATTAATTCTTCAGCATCTGAACAACTGACTATTATTCTGTCCTTGGCCCTTACATAAAAAAAGAAATCAAGTTTGTATTTTTAACCTCTAAACTTTTAACTGGGATTTATAGTATCTTTCTGATTAGTTTTTCTTCTGTATTTGTAAACATTCTCATCAGATGGGAAATACAGTTGAGATAGCAACTTTAATGCCCTATAGGCTAATTCTCTTATATGTAGGACATTTTGGATAGTTCTTGTATTAATTTGATTTTTTTATTATTACATCAATAGTTCCTATTTTCCTGCTTTCTCACAAGGACTGATAGAGATTTTTTAAACGTTCGATTCAGAGGGAACTGTGAGGGGCTCAGGAGGTGAAGGCACCTGCTGCCATGCACAGCCAGCTCGGTTCGAGCCCCAGGCCACACAGTGTGGAAGGCGAGGACTACGTCCCTGAAGCTGTCCCCTGGCCTGGCCTCTGCGTGAACACTGGGGAATCCATGTGCTTCTCGTCATCAGTCCAGAAACTGAGGAGTTGTGTTCATTTCCTTTTTAAAAATGTATGTGTGTGTGTGTGTGTGCACATGCATGTGCACGCACATGTGTGAAAACTGTGTGTTTGCATGCGTGTAGCGCTGCGCATGCAGAGGTTAGACAACAAGTGCTGTGTGTCAGGTGTCTCCTTCTACGATGTGTGTCTTGGTGATCACGCTCAGGCTGTCAGGCTTAGTAACAAATGCCCTCATCGCCTGAGCCACCTTGTCTGGCCCCTTGATTTGGATTTTTTGTGAGATCATCTCATGGCTGGTTCTCATTTTATCAGGAAACCAAGCATATGACCGTTTCGGTTTTCGCGACGGTAAGACGTTTAGCGGCTTCGCTGTTACTCTTTCTTACTCACTGGAAAGGATTCCTTTGTGCTTTCATGCAGTGGTTTCAACAGCTGTCGATGATCACTGTCCAGATACATAACAGAGAAATGCTTAATCTATGTATTAATGCCTGTTCTCAAGTGTGTACAGATAAACATGTGTGCAGATGTGTATGGCTATGTGTGCCCAAGTGTGCAGACCGGAAGACGAGCTCCAGCACCACTCCTCAGGACAGCTGTTCACTTGGCTCTTTTGAAACAGGTTCCCTCACTGGGCCAGGGCTTGGCCTTGGCCCAGGACTTGACAAAGTTAGGCTGGGCTGACTGGCCGGGGAGCTCTGTGGGTGTACCTGTTCCCACTTCCCCATTCGTGGCCTACAAACTCCGTCTACTGGCATTTTATGTGTCATCTGGAGATCAAAGTTATCGCTATGCTTGATTAGCTGATGCTCTATGGCTGAGCCATCCCCCCACCTGCCTGCAGTGTCTTTTTCTCAACTCTACTCCGCTATCTCCATGGTAACTAAGTTAACTTTTGTATACTGCATATCATGCCATGTCACTCCTTTCACTTAATGCTTCAGTGGATTTTTTTTTAAATTCCAAATAAAATTCAAATTGCACAGGAAAACATGAGTATTTGCCCACTGCTCTCCGCTGACACATCTGCTCCTTGTTCTACATTTTTAAGTGTTTGAAATTTTCTGAAATAGAATTTTTATAGCAGAGAGGTTACAGATATTGGTTGTACATCCGTAGGAAGTGAAGAATAAGGATAGGTGAGCACATTTGTTTTCATGAGCCAAAAAATTTGTATTTATTCATTTCTTACATTTAAAGTACTCGCCAATGACAGCTTGGGCCTGAGATTCTTCACCACAGTCCTTAACCACTACACAACTGCAACCAACCACGTTACGAGGCTTCCCCTCTCAATCCATTTCTGAGGTCTACCAATTCTCCTGGTTTCTTTGAGGTTGATTTGGTGCCCACCACAGAGTACCTCAACTAAGTTGACATGCAATTGAGTGCAAGTGTCTAAGGCTTTGGCGGCTTCACATTCAGAATACGCTCTGTCATTGTGTGTGAGGGTGGTATTCCACACCTCTTCTAAAGCAGTATTGACATCCATTTTGGCAAATCCTAGAACAGCCGCACCCTGTAGCGGATAACACCTACATGAACGCTCTCACAGACAGCTGGCTGACTGAGCTCTTCAGCTGCACTCAGGACTGAGTCATGATGCAGCCGCATGTGTCATGACCTGCCATTTATCACCGCTACCACAATATCCGTTGTCCATGCAGCCCTACCTCTTACGATTTCTGAGGCTCCAAAGGTCTGCTGAACACACCTCTCTTAACCCCTTGGCTGAACTGACCTGCCATGCCTGTTGATTGGGTGTCAATGAACACTTGACACTGTAAGACTGTGTGCTTCCCGGGGTGGCTGGAAGTTCTGTCCCTTAAACCAGTCTCTGGCCAATTCATACTAAGATGAAGTAGCTGATCGAGGGTTAGTAACTTACGCTGTGGCTTGGATAGCACATGTGAGAGCTTCCTCTGTAGTAATGCTAGTTTCCTATGATGAGGCCTGAACTAGCCATAGTGCTATGTGAGTTGCTCATGCATTTTCCTTTATTTGATGCAACTGGAGGGGTTGCTAATAGGACCAGAGCGTAGGTACAAGTGGAACTTAATTATAAAATAATGAAAAACAGCCTACATCATGAAATCACCTCATAAACAGAACGATTGAAACTGAGATTCAGTAATTAATGATTACATCAATTAAATGAACTCAATTTGTATCTCTGGCCTACATATACAATGTGAGAAAATATAATACCTTAACTATGGAGACAATTACTAAAATATGGAAGACGTGCTAAGTTCTGAGAACTGAAGCCCACACAGCTATCGAGTTAATTCCTTTTGTATGTTATAGGTGTTTTGGAAAGTGAGCATTAATTTCCTGGATGTGACTCATATCAAGACCACCCTGTAACAAATTTAATTCCTCGATGGATATCTGCTTATCATTTAGCTAAATGTGTAGCTAAGCCACTGAGATAAAATATGTAAACAAACATTTAACATTTGATTGATGAAAACATGTTTTATTCGAGGATGTTTTAAACTAAATACTAATGTAAAAATATTAGGATTTGTTTATTCAAAATAGGATACCTTAGTCAAGAGACATAATTTATCCTCTACGATCCTAAGCTGGGTATAGTTTTGATAGACAATCTAGAAAAACATTTTTTTGAAAATGTATAAGATAAACGTATCAAACATAAATATATGATATAAAACATTTAAATGTCAAAAAATCCTTTACAAACATCACTCAGATATAATTGTCCTGAAGAAAATATTGTATGACACAAATATTTAGTGTGGCTTATTGTGTGTGCATAATAGTATCTGGGTATTTAGTTGGGAAGAGAATTTCTGAAATGCTATTTTGACAAACTAAAACAAAAGTGTAGCACATAAATATTTTATTAAAATAAAAAATTAAAATAGTGAAATAAATGTTCATTGAACTCAAAGCAGCAAAATAATTTAACAGCATATGATAAAGCTAAAATATTATTTGAAGGATGTAGCTCAAGATCACAAATTCTGCTTTGTTCCACAATTCATGAACTGTTCATATTCTCTTATTTTTAAAATATACACCTTACCTATAAAGAAATTCTTCAGTTTTTTTGAAAATAAGCATAATTTTTATGTTCTGCCCTAGGGCATGAAATTCTGCAAACATTTTCATTTATTAATGGTTTGAAACACCTGGGGATTTTGTAGACATTACAGATGTTTTCATATGCATAAACTTAGAAAAAAATGTTGACTCTAAGGGAAAGCTTTCTAAGTTTCAAATCTATATGTATTTCATGAGACCACAAGTTCTATTAGAGACAGCCTTTTGGTGCTTGGGCTTATTTACATTACATAAAGTGTGACAAGGGGTTGGGGGTAAGGATACATACAGCTCAATGGTACAACACTTGTCTAGAATGCACGAGGCCTTGGGTTCTGCCGCTGGCACTGAAAAAGTTGTGAAAATTTTCATTTAAAGCATATAAAATATGTATATATTTTCAAATATCAACTAATTCTTAAAATGCATTTCTATAGTCATGATTGTAAATCATGTATCAGGATTCCATATCCTTTAAAATATAGTTGTTCTCATTAATATTAAAGAATTAAAGAATGTTGTTGTTCTTTTTCTTGTGAGAACATGTCCAAAAACTTATTGAACCAGACTTTATTTTCCCATGTAAAATAACAATGTTTTAATCATAGCAGCTGCTCTGTTTATTGCTGTAAAGAGACAGCCTGATAGGAATACTTTCCTAGACAAGGGCAGGCTTATTCTCATGCTGTACATGAGCCTAGCCCCAAAGTTGGCACCAACTCTGGAGATTCTGGGAAGCCTTAAAGTCTACTCAAGAGTGAGAAAAAGTCTTGTGAGAAATGTATTAATCAAGGTCCTGGGTGATGGCTCAGTGGGTAAGACCCCTTAGTACGCAAATGTGAGGGCCTGAGTTTGAATCCTGGCACCCACATAAAAATCCAGGTATGGCCACATGCACCGCATAACCCCAAAACTGGTGGAGGGAGACACGGGTGGACGGCAAGACCTTGGTGGCTAGCCATCCCGGCAGAAACCATGAGCTTTAGTTCTATGAGAAAATTGGAATGTGATAGAGCAAGACATCCAGAGTCTTCCCTGGTCTCAGTGTATGTGTGCATGGTTACACACAGGTGCATGGGTACCACACACGCACACACACACACACACACACACACACACACACACACGCGCGCACACACACACACACACACACAAAAAGATTCATGTTAACTTAGTACTTCATCTAAGGAAGAGCAAGATCATATTCATATTCAGGCCTCACCTTATGAACTTCATTTTTAAAATTTTTTTATTAGATATATTCTTTATTTACATTTCAAATGTTGTCCTCTTTCCTGGTTTCCCCCTCCCCTGGCAATCCCATAAGCCATCTCTCCTTCCCCAATCAACCCTCTCCTGCTTCCCTGTCCTGGAATTCCTCTACACTATGGCATCAAGTCTTTCCAGGACCAAGGGCCTCTCCTCCCTTTGTCTAACAAGACCATCTGCTGCCTATGAGTCTGGAGCCATGGTTAACACCATGTGTACTCTTTGGTTGATGGTTTTGTCTCTGGGAGTACTGGGTGGCTCATATTGTTGTTCCTCCTGTGGTGCTGTAAACCCCTTCAGCTCCTTGGGTCCTTTGTTCATAGCAGCACTATTTATAATAGCTAGAAGCTGGAAAGAACTCAGATGTGCCTCAACAGAGAAATGGATACAGAAAATGTGGTATATTTACACAATAGAATACTACTCAGCTATTAAAAACAATGAATTCATGAAATTCTTAGACAAATGGATGGAACTGAAAAATATCCTGAGTGAGGTAACCCAATTACAAAAGAACACACATAGTATGTACTCATTGATAAGTGGATATTAGCCCAGAAGCTTGAAATATCCAAGATACATTTCACATATCAAATGATTCCCAAGAAGAAGGAAGAACAAAATATGGATACTCTAGTCCTTTGTAGAAAGAAGAACAAAAATACCCATAGAAGGAAATATAGAGACAAAGTGTGGAGCAGAGTCTGAGGGAAAGACCATCCAGAGACTACCCCCACCTAGGGATCCATCCCATATACTGTTATAAAACCCAGACACTATTATTGATGCCCACAAGTGCTTGCTGACTGGAGCTGGATATAGCTGTCACCTGGGAGGATGTGCTAGTGCATGAGAAATACAGAGGGGGACACTCTCAGCCAGCCATTGGGTCCCCAATAGAGGAGCTAGAGAAAGGACCCTTGTGTACCTCATAAACAGTTTCCTCTGTGTTCTCACTGGAACACAAGGAATTTTCCAGCCTCTTTTGTTACTAAATGGCTTCATTTGTTTTCATTTCAGTTTCTTCTAAAATCTTTCCATTTGGGGACTTATGTGTTAGAATCTACTTGTCTATTTTTGTAGAACAACTTTCTTCAATCAAGAGTAATCAGAAGACTTCTATTTGATTCTTCACTTGTGTAATGTGGTGTCCTGACAGTGATAAAAGCTCTGCTTCAATTCTCTCACTTAAGCATCATGGAATTCATACATTTTTGGAGTGTGTGTGTGTGTGTCTGTGTGTGTAAATTCTTGTGGGTATACATGTGTACAAGTATATGACTGCTTACCCTTGTAGGGCCAGAGGCCAACTTCGGATGTTGTCCCCTGAGAGCCATTTATCTTGGTTTCCAGGCGGGTTCTCTCCTTGCCCTGGACCTTTCCCATTAGGCTAGATGGGTCAGGGGCCCCAGGGATCCATCTGTTTCCATTTTCCCTGTTCTAGGAATGTAACTGCAAGGTACCACACATGGCCCCTTCCCAACCCCCATGCATCCTGGAGACTGAACTTCCACAACACGCTACTGACTGATAACATCTCCCCAGCCTGACTTCAATACACTTCATACTTAAGAAAGCAAATTCCCATGGTTCCATGACTACTAACGCCAGAGCTAGGACAAACACAGGCATAGGCCCAGATCATGTCCATCAACTCCTTAGGATGCTTCCCGAAGGCGCGGGCTGTGATTATCGTGGTCTGTAGAAGTGCCACTGTCACACTCAATTTCTGGTAATTGAACTTCCTGCAGATACACCCTTAGGCATTCTTGGAGCTTGATGTGACAGTGTGTCTCTAAAGCCTGACTGTCCACATAGTCATCACTGTTTGCTCTTTGGTCATTGTAGAAGAGACAACACAGTGTGACTCTGAAGCTCCTGTCATTTCCCCTGACTCCGTTCTTCCTGTTACCTTGCCCATCTACCACTGAGAGAATGCTTCATGCTCTGCTGTCACACCTGGTCTGACGTTTCTCTCAATGTTAGTTATCCATGCTTTCCTTAAACTCTCCTTGTAAACCCAGCAGAACCACAAAACAAAGTACATGGACTTTCTCACAATTTGGAAGAGTTAAAAGGATGGGCTTCTGGGTCTTGGGAAGTGGCTCTAGAGTCGTGGGCTAGGGCGTGTCAATGAAGGTCAACTGAAGAAGGAGCCCCTTTAAGTTCATGTACTGTCAGCAATATGGGCTTAAAGAATGTGTTGGGAGAGGAGAAAATAGTTTTTCCCAGGGGAGAGTGCCCCAGTTGGTTGTCCAATATAAAATGGTCAGCATTGAGATCATGTGCATATGGGTTCATTTTACAGACTGAGTATATTGTATTTGTATATCAGGAATATATGTATATATAATATATAATTTAATATATACATATATTAAAGAATTAAAGCAAAAGAAGTGAGAGGCCATGAATTTCAGAAAAGTAAGTGGGGTGCACAGGAGAGGAATTTGGAAGAGGAGAAAACTCTTTATATTTTAATTTCAAAAATTGAAAGGAGAAAAAAAAATTTGTTGGCTTCTGTGTCAAGTGCTCTTAAATTCTCTGTCACAAGGTCCCTGGCACAGGCAAGTTTGCAATGTGGCAGCTTGTGTCCTCAAAGCCAGAATAGAAGAGTGTCTGAGCTCAAGGTGGCCTTTATAACCTCAGATAACCTGTGTGTAAATAGCATGCATAGTGTCACTGCTCCTCCCATGTAAATGGCATGAACATCATCATTTCCACCCTGTGTATACACCATCACCCCTACCGTACCAAGTGACATGTCATGGGTCTTACTCACACTCAATATTTTCTTTAAATGCCATCCCCCCTTCTTTTCCATGTCAAGATACAGTCAAGGATTTCCATCTTCTGACTGTTACATCTCAGTTGTCTTAGCTGGAATCTGCCCCCTGTTCTCTTACACCATTAAAGGCTGCCACGCATACGGATCCTGAATAGATGCATGTTGGAGCAGAGCATCAACGGATGTGTCCTGAGCTGTATCTGACTCCTGTGGATGTTTTCACCGGATGGCTCTTGTATGTCATCTGTCTAGGCACTAGATTCCTTGCTCCAACCTGTCTGTGTACTTAGAGCAGATTCTATGGTCCTGGGAAGAGCAGCAAAGCACTTCCTGTCTTTTTCCTACACATTCTGGGTTCTGAAAGAGTTGCGTATCACAGTGTACCTTTCCCTGCCTTTTCAAGTCCTTTCTACTCTTATTAGACTCCAGGCTTCTTCAGAAATGATCCTCATTAATCCCACCAGTGGTAGGATTAATCTAATCATGGTAGCAGGTAATGCTCACAGGTCTTCATCTTACTTAACCACCCTACCAATACGCCATTCTTTCCTTAAAAAAGTCATCCCATTCTGTATCAAGTCAGAGCACACTGTGGGCTGCGATTCTCCTGTCCTCTGCTTCCCTGTCTTAGCTAAATTGTACGATTCCCTTGAATGGCCAATTCTCACGATGCCCCAGATGCTCGCCCAAGTCTTGCAGTCTCCTCTTTTACAATGCTCTTTGTCCCTTTCACTCTCACGTGATTTTCCTTAGGGTTATCCCAGACTGACCATTACAGACCAGGGTTCTCATCAAACTCCAGTACCACATTGAAGCCTTTTTGATACTTTAATATTTTGCACGCATCCCAAATTCAACACTCGGAAACATGAACTGATAACGCTCTATACATAGACCTCTACTTCTAGACTCGTTAGATCTCAGTATACAACGCTCTTATTTCTTGTTGCTCCTCTCAAACTCGAAACATGCGAGTGAGTCAGATCCCTTTTCAGCGGTTCTTATTTCCTTGATTTATCTACTTGTGTGCATGGTGTATGTATTTACATGTTCACGCATTTGTAGACCAAAGGTCAATATCATGTCTTCCTCAGTTTTTCCCCTCTATTTTTTTGAGACAAGGTTTCTGACTATATCTGCTGTGTACCAATCTGTCTGTCTATCCAGTCAAGTCCAGGGGTTCTCCCGTTTGCATCTCCAGTACTAACCCCCTGTTTAGTGAGCTGGGCATCCAAACAGCCTGCCGTGCTGCTGCTCGCCACACAGGCACTCACCTATTCCCCAGCTCCTCGTCTCCTGTTTCTAGTCAGGTACCAGATCCTGTTCGAGCTTCCTCTGAACAACTCGAGTCTGCTCCTGCTCTTCCCTGTCCTGGTCTCGCTGTTCTCACATCTCTTAGGCATCCCTCCCAGGATGCTGCATCCTCTCGTTCCACTTTCACTGCGCATGCTTGATCCTGCCCACCTTTCACTGTGCATGCTTGCTCCTTCCCAGCTTTCACTGCGCATGCTTGCTCCTTCCCAGCTTTCACTGCGCATGCTTGACCCTGCCCAGCTTTCACTGCGCATGCTTGCTCCTTCCCAGCTTGTTCTCGGTACTGTAACTGGTACCATAAGGCAAACCAATCCTGATGTTTGCTTTAAAGACTTACAATAGTTTCCAAAATTAACCTCACGATTTACCAGATTCCTAAGAATGGCCCCAGAAAAGGAAGGTCAAGGAGGGCAGAGAGTTCAGCAAATACTCTACTGTTACTATAATATCCTATACCTGGTATGAAACTGTTGACTAAGAAAAATATCATGGTTTTATTTCATTCACTCACTCACTCACTCACTCACTCATTCATTCATTCATTCATTCATTCAATGCTTTATTAGCAAATGTTAATTTTACATAATAGGTTTTACTATATTTTCATACATAGACATGATGTATTTTGAGCATATTCACCTCTTGTTTTGTTCCTCTTTCTACCCCTACTAATCTTCAAAAACTAGTCCCTCTTCTACCTTCATGTGTATTTCAGATTGTGTGTGTGTGACATTTTTTTTTCTTTTTTTCTTTTTGTGAGCAAGTGAGTTTGTTTATAGGTTCTTGTGTATCCTACCCAGGGCTTCACTACTGAGGAAAATATACCCCTGCCCCCCTCCATCCCATAACCCCCGACCCTCCCCGATCCCATAACCTCTGTTTTATTTTATTTTTGTCACTTACCTTTTGTTATGTAAAGGAAATCCCCATATACACCAACTGAACAAAACATTTGCTCATAATGGTAGAACTACTGTCATTTTTCTCTGGGGCTGTCTCGGTGGAGCTCTGAGGCCATCTGGAAGATGTTGGGGCTGTATAGTCTGGAGCCAATTAATTTATATAGCTACCAGTGTCTCAGATGACCAAATTAGTCTATTGCTGTGACAAGCCAATCAAAATAATGAGATGAGTGACGGCCAAGGAGAAGATCTATTCATTTTCAGTGTGGCCCTATGTGCCCAGTCCTGAAAACCTTGGCCCTGGAAACCTGACTGGGGTGATGAGAGCATGAACAAAGAACAGACACACTGACAGAAAAGCTGGGATGAACTTGGCCTTGTTCATCCCGATGGGGGCTGGGGTACCAACTGCACCTCAACGTTTCTTAAGTACAGTTAGAGAAGGAGGGGTTGGCTTGTCTCAGTAGGAGGTCTCTATAGAGAGCAGTCTCAGGTTACACAGGAGGAGGACACTGCAGATGCTAGTTTTTGTGCTCCCTGTTCAATCACTCAAAAACACCTAGACACTCTTTCTAGGACCAAAGGAAGTCTCTGGCAGACCTCTGAGTCTCACTAACAGGAAGGCTCCTCCAGTTCCCATTGGGATCCTTGAGGTAACCAGGCCTTCATTTCAACATTCATGTCACTCACTCCGGGCCTCCTTGGATACCCATATCACACAGATAGACTATGAGGACTAGTGTCCTAAGCTGCACCTTGGCATATTAGCAATAGATGCAGGATTTCCAGAGGGAAAAACTAGCGATGGAGAGGAAGGATGGCTACTCAAGCGTCTTCGTTCTCTATAATCAGGTTGGCCATGATCTCAGACCTCTCTCTGCTGGGTCCTGCTGACTCTGAGGCAGTCACTGTTGCCTAAGGGGGAAGTCATTATTGCTTTAAGAGCAGCCTTGGCTCCAGTCACACAGAGATTATGACAGGGCTCATGTTCCTAGAACTTGAGATTAGATGGAGAAGTAAAATAATTTCTGAAGCCCAGGTTTGAGAAACAAAAGGGAATTAATTAATAAGGACTAAGTCTTCCTTTTAAGAGTAACAAAAGATAATTCCAAGGATAATTTTACATCTGGCCAGGGGTTGGTTTGAAGAGATGACACATTTTTGTTCTATGGGGTTTATCACTCTTCAGTAGGCTAGCCCCGGCTTATCCATCTTCCACTAGACTAGCCTTCGTTCATTCATGCATAGTGGTCTTTGGGGTCATTCATAAGGGCAAAATGAAACTGAAAACCATAGTGCACGAAGCACTTTTCAACACTTTGCAAACACTGTGCTTTGTCCTTTCTTATTGTTCAAAACAAATCAGGTACCCAAGCTCGGAGGGCTACCCGCTACCCTGGACATGTACAGATTGGTGACTACTTAATGGTAACCTGCTATACTGTTTTTGCACTTTCATCTTGACAAATCTACCCTTTTATTTCTACCTCAGTTATAGGCAAAATTGATGTCCTTGAATAAGGTGTAGTAACCTATCCATTTGTTTACTGTTTCCCATCTCCTGGATTGCTTCTTTAGCCTTTTTCCTCAAGAAACTATGAAGATGCATGCACATAGGTGTGTGTGTGTGTGTGTGTGTGTGTGTGTGTTGGGAAACCTATTTCATGATGATTAAAACAAGATGGTTGTGTATCTCCTCTAAGTTGATGTGGCTGTGACACTCAGTATCTATGTTTCTCTGTTCCTGTAGCATTTCTTTATCCTGTTCAGGGTGTGTTTTCACCTGTTGGGATGGAAAGAAAGGATATTAGATATTAGATCCTCTACTAGAACTAAGGTGTTCCACAATGCCTCCTGTTTAATTCACCAGATGTTAATTATTTGAATTAATTTAGCTGCAAATCCAGAAGTGGTTCTTTATTCTAAGTATTTGTGTATCTAGGTAAAAGCAACACAAGTGGAATAAAGGGAAAATCATTTACAGAGGAACACTAATTGGTTTCAATTGATTTTCTCCAGAAAGAGTTCTCTAAAGGTCCATCATTCGTTCCCACTCGTGGAAAGCATAGTGTTGTACATTTCTCCAGAGACTCCATTATTCATGTTGGCTATTGGTTGAATAACATATTATTTGTACTGGTTCTTATCTGTATCCTTATTTTCTCACAACTTAGCATAGAGCTTGGTACACTGCCATAATTGGTGTATATCAGGTACGGAATAACTGTGGTCTGGGACAAAAATAGTGGTCTAGGATAAAAAAAAAGCAGGGTTTGAAAAATAATTTTATTGTACATATTGTTTCTGAAGTTTCTTTTTTTATTAGATATTTGCTTTATGTATATTTCAAATAGTATCTCCTTTCTGAGTTGCCTCGCCGAAAACCCCCTATCCCATTCCCCCTCTCTCTGCTCACCCTCTCCACAATTTTCTGACTTGCATTCCCCTATTCTGGGGAATTTGGCCTTCACAGGACCAATGGCTTCTCCTCTCATTGATACCTGAAATGGTCATCTTCTGCTACATATATAGCTGGAGCTGTGGATCCTTCCATGTGTACTCTTTGGTTTGTGCTTTAGTCTGTAGGAGCTCTGGGGGTACTGGTTGGTACATATTAGTGTTCCTCCTGAAGGGCTGAAAACCTCTTCATCTCCTTGGGTGCTTTCTCTAGGTGATCCATTGGGGACCCAATGCTCATTTTATTGGTTGGCTGTGAGCCATTGGTATTTTGATCCACTTTCCAATTTCCTTAGATCAAAGTATCCACACTTTGGTCTTCCTTCTTCTTGAGCTATGTGTTCTGTGAGTTGTATCCTGGGTATTCCGAGCTTTTGGACTAATATCCACTTATCAGCCAATGCACACCATGTGTGTTCTTTTGTGATTGGCTTACCTCACTCAGGATGATATTTTCTAGCTCCATCGATTTGCCTACAAATATCATGAATTTACTGTTTTTAATAGCTGAGTAGTACTCCTCTGTTGAGGGACATCTGGGTTCTTTCCAGCTTATGACTATTATAAATAAGGCTGCTATGGACGTAGTAGAGTATGTGTCCTTATTACTTGTTGGAACATTTTCTGGTCATATGCCCAGAAGTGGTATAGCTGGGTCCTTATGTAGTGCTATGTGCAATTTTCTGAGGAACCGCCAAACTGATTTCCAGAGTGGTTGTGCCATCTTGCAATCCCACCAGTAATGGAGGAGCATTCCTTTTTCTCCACATCTTCTCCAACATTTTCTGTCCCCTGAGTTTTTGATCTTGGCCATTCTGACTGGCATGAGGTAAAATCTCAGGGTTGATTTGATTTGCATTTCCCTGATGATTAAGGATGTTGAACATTTCATTAGGTGTTTCTCAGCCATCCGGTATTCCTCAGTTGAGAATTCTCTGTTTAGCTCTGTACCCCATTTTTAATAGGGTTATTTGTTTCTCTGAGTCTACCTTCTTAAGTTTTATATATATATTGCATATTAGCCCTCTATAGGATGTAGGATTGTAGGATTGGTAAAGATCTTTTCCCAATCTGTTGGTTGCCATTTTGTCCTATTGACAGTGTCCTTTGCCTTACAAAAGCTTTGCAGTTTTATGAGGTCCCATTTGTCAAATCTTGATCTTAGAGCATAAGCTATTGGTGTTCTATTCAGGAAATTTCCCCCTCTGCCATGTGCTCCAGGTTCTTCCCCACTTTCTCTTTTGTTAGATTCAGTGTGTTTGGTTTTATGTGGAGGTCCTTGATCCACTTGAAGTTGAGTTTTGTACAGGAAGATAAGAATGGATGAATTTGCATCCTTCTACATCCTTCTACATGTTGAGGGACAGTTGACCCAGCACCATTTGTTGAAAATGCTGTCTTTTTCCCACTAGATGGTTTTAGCTCCTTTGTCAAAGATCAAGTAACCATAGATATAAGGGTTCATTTCTGAGTCTTCAATTCTGTTTCATTGATCTGCCTATCACTGTACCGATACCATGCAGTTGTAATCACTATTGCTCTCAAGTATAGCTTGAGGTCAGAGATGGTGATTCTGCCAGAAGTTATTTTATTGTTGAAAATAGTTTTCACTATCCTGGGCTTTTTATTATTCCAGACAAATTTGGAAATTGCTCTTTCTATCTCTATGAAGAATTGAGTTGGAATTTTGATGGGGATTGCATTGAATCTGTAGATTACTTAGGCAAGATGGCCATTTTTACTATATTAATCCTGCCAATCCATGAGCATAGAAGAAGATCTTTCCATCTTCTGAGATCTTCAATTTCTTTCTTCAGAGACTTGAAGTTCTTGTCATAGAGAGTTTTCACTTGCTTGGTTAGAGTCACACCAAGTATTTTATTATTTGCGACCATTGTGATGGGTGTCATTTCCCTAATTTCTTTCTCAGCCTCTTTATCCTTTGAGTATAGGAAGGCTACTGATTTGTTTGAGTTAATTTTATATCCAGCCACTTCGCTGAAGTTGTTTATCAGGTTTAGGAGTTCTCTGGTGGAATTTTTGGGCTCACTTAAGCATATTATCATATCATTTGCAAATAGTGATAATTTGACTTCTTTGAATCCCTTTGGCCTCCTTTTGTTTTCTAATTGCTCTGGCTAGGACTTCGAGTCCTATATTGAACAGGTAGGAAGAGATGGGACAGCCTTGTCTAGTCCCTGATTTCAGTGGGATTGCTTCAAGTTTCTCTTCATTTAGTTTGATGTTGGCTACTGGTTTGTTGTATATTGCTTTTACTATGTTTAGGTATGGGCCTTGAATTCCTTAAGACTTTTATCATGAAGAAGTGCTGGATTTTGTCAAATGCTTTCTCAGCATCTAATGAAATGATCATGTGGTTTTCTTCTTTGAATTTGTTTATATAGTGGATTACATTGATGGATTTCCGTATATTGAACCATCCCTGCATCCCTGGGATAAAGCATACTTGATCATTGTGAATGATCATTTTAATGTCTTCTTGGATTCATTGGCAAGAATTTTACTAAATATTTTTGTATCGATATTCATAAGGGAAATTGGTCTAAAGTTCTCTTTCTTCATTGAGTCTTTGTGTGGTTCAGTTATCAGAGTAATAGTGGATTCACAAAATGAATTAGATAGTGTTCCATCTGTTTCTATTTTGTGGAATAGTTTGAAGAATATTAGTATTAGGTCTTCTTTGAAGGTCTGATAGAACTCTGCATTGAACCCTGGTCCTGGGCTTTTTTAAAATTATTATTATTATTATTATTATTTTGGTTGGGTAACTATTAATAACTGCTTCTATTTCTTTAGGGGTGATGGGATTGTTTAGATCATTTATCTGATCCTGATTTAACTTTGGTACCTGGTATCCATTTCATCTAGATTTTCCACTTTTGTTGAGTATAGGCTTTTGTAGTAGGATCTAATGCTTTTTTGGATTTCCTCAGTATCTGTTGTTATGTCTACCTTTTCAGTTCGGATTTTGCTGATTTGGATACTGTCTCTATGCCTTCTGGTTAGTTTGGCTAAGGGTTTATCTATCTTCCTTTTTTTTTTAAAGGACCAGTTCCTGGTTTGGTTGATTCTTCGTATTGTTCCTTTTTTTTTTTTTTTTTTTTCGTATTTCGAGACAGGGTTTCTCTGTGTAGCCCTCGCTGTCCTGGAACTCAGTCTGTAGACCAGGCTGGCCTCGAACTCAGAAATCCGCCTGCCTCTGCCTCCCAAGTGCTGGGATCAAAGGCGTGCGCCACCACTGCCCGGCTTGTTCTTTTTGTTTCTACCTGGTTGATTTCAGCCCTGAGTTTGATTATTTCTTGCCCTCTATTCCTCTTGGGTATATTTGCTTCTTTTTGTTCTAGAGCCTTCAGTTGTGCTGTTAAGGTATTAGTGTATGCTCTTTCCGCTTAGCACTGCTTTCATTGTGTCCCATAAGTTTGGGTATGTTGTGCCTTCATTTTCATTAAATTATAAAAGGTCTTTAATTTCTTTATTTCTTCACTGACCAACTTATCACTGAGTAGAGTGTTGTTCAGTTTCCATGTGTATGTGGGCTTTCTGTTGTTTTTGTTGTTATTGAAGACCAGCCTTAGTCCGTGGTGATCTGATAGGGTGCATGGAATTATTTCAATCTTCTTCTTCTTTTTTTATTATTGACAAGGGAATTAAAAACGCTATGATAAAATTAAAGGTTAACATGGGAAATATTTCAGATAAACACGTTAAAATTGACAATTTTCGTGGAAAATTAAAGAGTAAAGTGGTAGACATGTAAAGCATTGCTAAATTAATTGAAATATGGAATAGAAACATTTTATGATAGAATTGAAGATTTATGTGGAAAATATTTCTGATAAAATTGTAGAAAAATGTAGAAAAACATGTTAGAATTGAAGATTATCATGGAAAATTTTATATTGATATAATAATGCTAGGCATAAAAGTATTCTTAAGTTGATTGAAAGTGGAATTATAAACATTTTCCGATAAACTTGAAGATTTACATGGAAAGTATTTCTCATGAAATTGAAGAAATATATAGAGATACATGTTAAAATTAAAAGTTATCATGGAAATTATATAGATAAAATGATAGGCATAAAGATAATTCTAAGTTGATTGAAGGTAGAATTATAAACATTTTCAGATAAATTGAAGATTTACATGGAAAATATTTCTGGTAAAATTCAAGAAATATATAGACAAACACATTAAAATTTACTATTTCATGGAAAATTTTACATATAAAATGGTAGATATAAAAACCCTAAATTACTTAAAGGTGGAATTAGAAACAAATCAAAATTTACATCGAAAACATTTCTGATAAAATAGAGGAAATATATAGAAAGGCATATTAAAATTGAAGATTATCATGAAAAATAATGCATATAAAATGGTCGACATAAAAGCATTACTAACTTAATTAAAAGGGGAATTACAAACATTTTCTGATAAAATTGAAGATTTACATGAGAACTATTTCTGTTAGTCTATGTTTTTTTTTTAATTGGGGAGTTGAGTCCATTGTTTTTACGAGATATTAAGGAATAGACTATTTCAATCTTCTTATACCTACTGAGGTCTGTTTTGTAACCGAGTATATGGTCAGTTTTAGAGAAGATACTGTGAGGTGCTGAGAAAAAGGTATATTCTTTTGTTTTGTGAAAAAAATGTTCTATTGATATCTCTTAAATCCATTTGGTTCATAATTTGTGCTAGTTTCACTGTTTCTTTGTTTAGTTTGTGTTTCCCTGATGTGTCCATTGATGAGAGTGTGGCATTGAAGTCTCTCACTATCGTTGTGTGGGGTGCAATGTGTGCTTTGAGGTTTAGTAAAGTTTCTTTTATGAATGTGAGTGCCCTTGTATTTGAAACATATATGTTCAGAATTGAGAGTTTATCTTAGCAGATTTTTCCTTTGATGAGTATGAAGTGTCCTTCCTTATCTTTTTGGATTACTTTAGGTTGAAAGTCGATTTTTTTTGATAGTATAATGGCTACACCAGCTTGCTTCTTTTGACCATATGCTTGGAAAAATCTTTTCCAGCCTTTTCCTCTGAAGTAGTGTCTGTCTTTGTGCCTGAGGCGAGTTTCTTGTATGAAGCAAAATGTTGGGTCCTGCTTATGTATCCAGTCTGTTAGTCTATGTCTTTTTATTAGAGAATTGAGTTGAGTTGATATTAGGAGATATTAAGGAGAAGTGATTGTTGTTTCCTGTTATTTTTCTTATTAGAGTTGTGGAGGTGGAGTTATGTTTGTATGGCTATCTTCTTTTTGTTTTGTTAAAAGAAGATTTATTTCTTGCTTTTTCTAGTATGTAGTTCCCCTCCTTTTGTTGGCGTTTTCCATTCATTATCCTTTGGAGGGCTAGATTTGTGGAAAGATATTGTGTAAATTTGTTTTTGTTATGGAATACCTTGGTTTTTCCATCTATGGTAATTGAGAGTGTTGTTGCATATAGTAGCCTGGGTTGGCATTTGTGTTCCCCTTGTGGTCTTTATGACTTCTTCCTAGGACCATAGTCTCTGGTGAGAAGTCTGGTGTAGTTCTGATAAGTCTGCCTTTATATGTTACTTGACCTTTTCCCCTTACTGCTTTTAATATTCTTTCTTTGTTTAGTGCATTTGGTGTTTTAATTATTATGTGACAGGAGGAATTTATTTTCTGGTCCAATCTATTTGGAGTTCTGTAGGCTTCTTGTATGTTCATGGGCATCTCTTTCTTTAGGTTAGGGAAGTTTTCTTCTATAATTTTGTTGAAGACATTTACTGGCCCTTTAAGTTGTAAATCTTCACTGTCTTCTATATCTATATTCCTTAGGTTTGGTCTTCTCATTTTGTCCTGGAATTCCTGGATGTTTTGGATTAGGAGCTTTTTGCATTTTGCATTTTCTTTGACTGTTGTGTCAATGCTTTCTATAGTATTTTCCTCATCTGAGATTCTCTCTTCTATCTTTTGTATTCTGTTGTTGGTGCTTGCATCCGTGACTCCTTTCTTCTTTCCTAGGTTTTCTAGCTCCAGAGTTGTTTGTCTCTGTGATTTCTTTATTGTTTCTACCTCCATTTCTTAGTCCTGGATGGTTTTGTTCACCTGTTTGATTGTTCTTTCTTGTAAATCTTTAAGGGCTTCTACCTGTTTATCTGTGTTCTCTATTTCTTTAAGGGAGTTATTTATGTCCTTCTTGAAGCCCTCTCTCAGCATCATGAGCTGTGATTTTAAATACAAATCTTGCTTTTCAGCTGTGTTGGGGTATTCAGGACTTGCTGTTGCGGGAGAACTGCATTTGGATGCTGCCATGTTGCCTTGATTTCTGTAGGTAACATTCCTACTTTCATCTTTCACCTTTTGGTTATCTCTACTGTTAGTTGGTCCTGCTGTCTCTGGCTGGCTCTTCTCCCACCTGTGGGCCTGCAAGCCTGTCTCAGCACCCCTGAGTGACTGGCTCTCCCCTGGCACAGAGTGCTGTGGTGTTGCCCAGCTCCTAGGTGCAAGTGGAGCCTGGATGGGACCCTGTCCCAGTTGCTCTGCTGCTCTTGTGTTCCCTTTGCTCCTGGCTGTACCTGCCTGCTCAGTAACCAGAGAGAAGATGGTGCCTCACCTCCTAAACCTGGGAGACAAGTCACTCCCTGCAGAGCAGTTCTCCCCTGGCAGGATTGGTGCACAGATGGCTGTGGCACTGCCCAGCTCCTGGGTGCAGGTGGAGCCCAGACGGTCCCTGTCCCAGCTACTCTGCCACTCCTGTGTTCCCTGAGCTTTTGGCTGTACCTGCCTGCTTAGTCATTGGAGAGAAGATGCCTGAAGTTTCAATAGACAAAAAATAGCACTAAAATGTGAACTAAATAGTAAGATTCAGTTGCTACATGTAAGACTTGAAAATAACTAGCATCCTATTCTCATTAACTAATTAACAGAAATTCTTTGGGCATGTGATTTCATGTCATTTTAGTGAGACTGAAGATAGTGTTTCAACACTAGCACTAACAGAGAAAGCAAAGCAAAATTATTGTCAAACAACTTTTAATAAATCTTTTGTTGGTCCTAAAGACAGGATCTGATTTGCGGAGCTGGGTGACACAGGTCTTAATCATCAGCCCACTCCTCTGTTGCTTTTTCTGGCACATAGACACTATTCAAAACTTCTCAGCTATCCTTGTTCCTGACTGTTGTAGCTCCTTGCTGAATTTAAAACAAGTTTAATATTTCCTTCAAGGACTAATTCATCCTCTGGCCTTGAGAAACAGATCAAGCAACACCCATTGTCATCTGAACCTTCGATGTATTTTTCACCCAAGGAATTTCAAATGTCAACCAAAGACTGGTTCTCCTGAAGAGTGCCGTTGCTGGAGAAGTGAACTCACAAGGAGTGCATCTTGAAACAAAACTCCAGCATAACATCCTTGATCACGTTCTGAACATGGCCGTAGATGGCGCAGAAGTGGCCAGTTTCTTTGTTTTCCAACCATTTGTCAACCTGGAGCCGCATCTTTCTTTTTGTAAGGACACTCAGATCTATATTGATGTGATTAAAGTCTCTCTGGAGGGTTCCTTTAGGGCCCTCCACAATAACTACTCTGCATTTTCTGGAATGTTGATAATCTGCTTGCTGGGAATGTTCCTCATTCTTATAGTAGATGCAACAAAGAGAGAAAAGCAGACTCTTAATATTTCAAACCTTAGCAAGATGCTAACGGTGGTAGCCACCCACTAACAGATTCATTAGTTTTAGATGCTTTTAGAGGTATGCATGCCTCCCAGCAACGTATTCTTCTGTGAAGTACTGAGAGGCGTTTCCATGTACATTTCTTTTTTCTTGTTACACACAGAATACTAATATAAAAATGTTAAACTAGTTTTAAATACATGAGTTATTGGTTTTTTTTTCCTTGTTCTGGCTTGGGCATTAGGAAGATGGCTTAATAAAATATGTTTGGAAGTATTCCCTTTAGTTGTATATTTTTGGAAAAATTTAAGAAGTATTGGTAATAATCCTTGGTATGTTTGTTAGAAGAAAGCCGTGGAGCCATCTGGTCCTGGGCTTTGGTGGTGGCGGTGGTGGAAGGTTTTAATTACTTCTTCAATGTCTTCATTTGTTACTGATCTTCTCAAGCTTTCTGTCTCCTCCCAACGTGAGCATTTTCTGGGAATGTGTCTGCTTCTTGGTTATCTAGCTCACTGGCACACAGTCAACCACAATGCTCTCTTATGGCATTGCATTTTCTGAGGCATCTGTTGTAATGTCTCCATTTTTAGTTCTGATTTCATTTAGCTGATTTTATTTATTTATTTCAAAGAATTCATTTTATTGATTGTCTCCCCCCCCCCCCCGTGGGTTATCCTGTTTGATTTATTTTTGTTATGCTTGGTATTGTTTCCTCCTTCAAACTTTGAGTTTAGTTTAGGATTTTTTTTTTTTTTTATTTTGGAGGGGGGTTGGTTTTGGTTTTTGATTTTTTTAAATTTATTGATATATTTATTTACATTTCAAATGATTTCCCCTTTTCTGGACCCCCACTCCCCGAAAGTCCCATCAGTCCCCTTCCCTCCCCCTGTTTTCCCACCCAATCCTTCCCACTTCCCTGTTCTGATTTTGTTCTATACTGCTTCACTGAGTCTTTCCAGAACAAGGGGCCACTCCTCCGTTCTTCTTGTACCTCATTTGATGTGTGGATTATATTTTGGGTATTCCAGTTTTCTAGGTTAATATCCACTTATTAGTGAGTGCATACCATGATTCATCTTTTAAGTCTGGGTTACCTCACTTAGTATGATGTTCTCCAGCTCCATCCATTTGCCTAAGAATTTCATGAATTCATTGTTTCTAACGGCTGAATAGGACTCCATTGTGTAGATATACCACATTTTTTGCATGCATTGTTCTGTTGAGGGATACCTGGGTTCTTTCCAACTTCTGGCAAATATAAATAGGGCTGCTATGAACATAGTAGAACATGTATCCTTATTACATGCTGGGGAATCTTTTGGGTATATGCCCAGGAGTGGTATAGCAGGATCTGTTTTGATTCTTTTGCTAGTCTCGGAGGTACCCCCCCCTCCCGCCAGGCCATTTATCTGCATTTTTTTTCCTCTTTTGGTTCTTTGGGGACAGGATTCCTTGTAGCCCAGGATGGCCTGACCTTACTATGCAGTCTAAGCTGAATTTGAACTTCTAACTCTCCCACCTCCATCTCCTGAGTGCTCTTTTTATAACTATGTGTCAGATTATTTCTATTTTTAAGAATGTAAACACTCATGACTATAAATGTCTCAAATTTTTCTTGATTATACCCCATGGATTTTTCTCTTTTTTATTAGATATTTTCTTTATTTACATTTCAAATGCTATCCTCTTTTCCTCCTTTACCCTCCAAAAACCCCCTATCCCATCCTCCCTCCCCCCTGCTCACTAACCCACCCACTCCTGCTTCCCTGACCTGGCATTCCCCTACCCTGGGGCAATGAACTTTCATGGGTCCAAGGGCCTCTCCTCTCACTGATGTCCTACCAGGCCATCCTCTGTTACCCATGTGGCTGTAGGCATGGGTCCCTTCATGTGTACTCTTTGGTTGATGGTTGAGTCCTTGGGAGCTCTGGGGGTGCTGGTTGGTTCATAATGTTGTTCCTCCTTTGGGGCTGTAAAACCCTTTCAGCTCCTTGGGTCCTTTCTCTAGCTCCTCCTTTGAGGACCCTGTGCTCAGTTCAATGGTTGACTGAGAGCATCCACCTCTGTATTTGTCTGGCACTGGCAGGGCCTCTCTGGAAATAGCTATTTCAGGCTCCTGTCAGCAACCACTTGTTGGCATCCACAATAGTGTCTGGGTTTGGTAACTGTATATGGGATGGATGCCCAGGTGGAGCAGTTTCTGAATGGCCTTTCCTTCAGTCTCTGCTCCACACTTTGTCTCTGTGCTTACAAAATACCCTATCTAAGAAGGACCAAAGTATCCACACTTTGGTCTGCCCTCTTAAGCTTTATGTGGTCTGTGAATTATATCTTGGGTATTCCAAACTTCTGGGTTAATATCCACTTATCAAGGAGTACATACCATGTGTGTTCTTTTGTGATTTTATTACCTCACTAAGGATGATATTTTCAAGTTCCATCCATTTGCCTAAGAATTTCGTGAATTCATTGTTTATAATAGTTGAGTAGTACTCCATTGTATAAATGTGCCGCATTTTCTGTATACATTCCTCTGTTGAGGGACAACTGGGTTCTTTCCAGCTTCTGGCTATTATAAATAATGCTGCTATGAACATAGTGGAGCATGTGTTCCTATTACATGTTGGAGCATCTTCTGGGTGTGGTAAGTTTTCTGACTGAGCTATAGGCTCATTGCCAAGAGAAATGCTGTGTAACACTGGCATGAATGTAGACATAAACACAGGTAGAGATCACATTTATATATAAGGTATTCATTTAACTTATTCTCAGAAATTTATATCACCCCAGGAGTGGTAACTGGGTCCTCCAGTAATACTATGTCCAATTTTCTGATGTACTGCCATACTGATTTCCAGAGTGGTTGTACCAGCCTGCAATCCCACCAACAATGGAGGAGTGTTTCTCTTTCTTCACATCCTCTCCAGCATCTGAGGTCACCTGAGTTTCTGATCTTAGCCATTCTCATTGGTGTGAGGTGGAATCTCAAGGTTGTTTTGATTTGCATTTCCCTATGACTAAGGATGTTTAACATTTCTTTAGATGCTTTTCTGTAGCTGTCTTCAGACACACCAGAAGAGGACATAAGATCCCATTATAAATGGTTGTAAGCTACCATGTGGTTGCTGAGAATTGAACTCAGGACCTCTGGGAGAGCAGTCAGTGCTCTTAACCGATGAGCTATCTGTCTCTTCAGCCCCCACCATTTTTTTTTAAAGATACTCACTTTCATGTTCACTGTTCCATTCTAGACAGTAGCCATAATAATGCCTGAGATATAAATGATACGAATGTCTGAGAATAAATTAAATGAATACCTTATATATAAATGTGATCTCTACCTGTGTTTATGTCTACATTCATACCAGTGTTACAAAGCATTTTTCTTGTCAATGAGATTATAGCTCAGTCAGAGAACTTACTTCCCACAAGCCCATTACCTCATTGCTCTGTCAGAATCCTGGGCATTGCAACTATGTCAAGGGAGTGATTTCTAGGTATTTTGTCTGCTTACACGTTATTAATAATTCCCACAGTGAATATATCTCATGTTTTCTCAATTTTACACATTAATAGTTATGCACTCACTATGTATTACTTAAATAATAGTATCTATTGATAACAATCAATGACAGTGAGACTACCTTGAAATCGGTATATTATATAAGTGCCATACAGGAACTAACTGGGACTGGTTCCTTAGCTGACAGTGTGCAAGGCTGGCTGCTTAGCTGTATATTAATGTCCATATAAAGAAAAGAAAGTGGAGGTGAGTTATTCTTGAAACCTACCGAGGAGAAGATAGCATGACATCTAATCAAGAACTCACTGCACAATTAGATTTTTATTTCTTGTCTAATGTCACACCAATATTACAGCAAATTTTAGAGGAAAAATATAGGCTCACAAATTCAAAGGAGCAGGATTCAGTGACTCCTTAATTGCTCCTTGAGGAGTTGGAGGAAACTAGGAAAACCAGAAGAATCTAATTTATTTTTATTTTTCCTCATTAATACATGACAGTTAAAGTCAGGTTTTATATTGTGGCACGAACCAGTGTCATTGTGAATTAGAATAAAGAGGAAACACCCTCAAAATGGCTAAGGAGTTGTTGGTGTTTGAAAATTGTATTACAAACATATGGGATCATTTTAAATGGATAACTATTTAAAATGCACATTAAAAATAAACAAAAAGGCTTAAGCATGTCCCGAGAGGGACAAATGGCATGAATTTTGAATGATAAATAGTTCTTAGAGTAAACTTCACTCTGTATATTTGAAGTTTACACCATATTATGGGATAAAACTTGAGTCATATAAGGAGTTGATTAATATATCAGCCAGGTCACGTTGTTACTTTATTGTGTGACAAAAGCAGTCAAAATCGACTCGTTTTCACATAAATTTGGTTGATGTCAGCATTCTATTAATTCCAGTCCTGTACTGTACATTAGATATACATCCTGTCTTAACTCCTCCCCCCCGCCCCCCCCGCCTAAGTTCTTTGTGCTATAAAACCACATGGCATGCATTTTCTCTAAATGGAGGCTTTCTTAACTTAAACCTTTGGTCATTTTAAAGGAAAATTTAATAAACAAATATTTTCTTGGTAAGGAAGCAAAACAAACACAAAGACAACATGGTGTGCTGTGCCAACAATGGCAGGAAACTAGGAATGGTGCTGATCCTGCTGGTCCCAGGGCCTTCCCTGGAGAGCTTCACAAGGCAATGAATGTGCCACCCAAAGGAGATGACATGGGAATGTGCTGAGTTAATAATTTGGGTCCTAAAAGTCACTTAGCGAGAATTCCCCCAATACAGAGCCAATCAGGGTTTGGCTATATAATTCTTTTATTAATCCTTACACCATTTTATTTCTAAAAGGACATTTTTTTTTCTCAGAAAGAATGATGGTAGTGTTTTACACCCCAGATTCAATGTGAATAATCATATTTTAGTAATAATTATTATATTTTCATGACAGTACAAGGAACATATTATCACTATCAAAAATATGGAAGTAAACAACAACAAAAACCCTCAAGACATAAAATCATAATAGGTTCTTTTCTCTATCTCAAGATAAAAACAAGACAAAACAAAACCTAATTTTTTTTTATATAGTATGTTAAAAAATCATATTGTTCTAAAGACAACAAAATGAATAATAGTCATTACAACTATTTGAATATAGTTTTTGTAAATGATGGGGATGGATAATTCTAAGATTAATAATTCTAAGAATGATTAATATTAAATATTGATACCCCAGCATCTGTGAAGAGAAGCACCTTTGCATGCTTGAAAGTTCTGAGAAAATGAAGGAGTCTTCTCATGCTTCCAGGGGTCTTAGCCTGTGTTGGAATTGCACTCAGAATAGATTATGGGTGTGCCTCACTCTGAATGGCATTGCCCCCCCCCCACCAGTGACTGAGTTAACTTTGAATTAGGATCTATGATCTTCAATAGCAGGTACACCTAGGACAGAGAAATCGATGATACATTTTATAAAGGCGATTGGGCTGTGTCTGTTCTTTCAGACTGTAGATGATATTTTTGCCACACGCTTAGATTTAGACTTGGTGGAGGCTGCTGTCAAGTTTAGCTTGCATTCCAAGAGCTTTATCCAGAGATTAAGTTTGTTGCGTCAAGCAAGGAGGTTGATTCCTGTGGGCAGTAAATGAGGCGAAAGAGAACTTCAGCTCTTGCTGTGCAATGGTCTATCATTGCTCAGCAGACAGAGTGTCCTCCTCAGCTAGCCAGATGGTCTGCTGTCTCTTCACCGCTTCTGAGAACTTCAGATCACAAGGCAAAAGACAAACTTGTCTTCGATGCTTGTGATCTTTCTGCTTCCTTAGGAACCCTTTCTCTCTCATCTCTGCCCCTGTGTTTGTTTGACTGCGATGTTTTCCAATTCTCCTTATTTTGGAAAGAAAAACAGACCTATCTTCAGGTCTGTTTGGAGAAACAAAGGTCTTTGATGAAATCATTGGGGTTTCTACTAAGGTAGGTTCAACCATGTCTACCCCAAACCTGGCTACTGGTGTGCCCTGTTGCATCAGTACTTCAGAATGGCTACATTCCTTGGTTCCAAGCTACTCAGTGTTTTAATGCTTCTCATATGTGTTGAACACCGACTTGAACTTCAGCAATCTGACAGTAGCGGCATGCATTTCTCACACCTTAGCCCTTTCTCTTTTGAAGGTTAGTCGGCTCAAGCTCAGGAGTTTTAAAACTTATTGAAAAATTAAAATTACATGGAAGGCACCAGCAAACCATGAATCCCACACAGCTGTGGCAGTGTCACAAAAGGCTGTAACACACACAGGCAAGTTGTACAAGGTCTCCATTCACAGTGACACTAAGTACTACTGACAAATGAATGTGAGCGGCAGTTGTAGGAGGTGTAAACTCATGTCTGTCTTGTAATAATCTGGGACATGAAGCTGCAAGACACAGGGACTTAAGATCATACTATAAAAAGTAGCTATGAACAAATTTTAGTGCTCTATTGTAATCCTGACCATGATCCATTCTCTGGTTACATTAGATACATCTTATTCTATGGACCAAGAATCCTGTAATAATGCCCCTCAGCAGTAACTGAGCACCCTTGTCTTTGCCTTGAGAAAATACCATTACTTTGTGTGAGACTCTTTTGCATATGTGGGTGTGGCTATTGAGAGATAGGAAGAACCATTTCAAAGGACAGAAGATTGATGATCAAAATTCCTACTTTGTTATTGCCAATTCCTTTGACAGGCAGGGTAATACTGCTTTCCTTATTTGAAATTAACACATACACACACACACACACACACACCACAGTAATTAACAGAAATTTTCATTTGGGGAACAGTAGGAAGACTCAAAGTACACCTTCAACTAAGATGCTACCACCAACTTTATCACCATGAAAGAAGACTCAGAGAAAGAAGACTATATTATACCAACATATAACATAGTTCTTTCTCAGTAATGTTTCTAACTAAGCAAGGCAAACAGCAAATTTAAGTGATGTCTTGATGTTCAGGGAGAGCAAAGAGGGAAACTGATAGCAAGAACGTGGAGAACAGCAAGAACAGAGATGAGAGGCTTACAAACTACTTGCTGTCTAGGACTGGTTAGGTCTGTTTCAACTGGTTCATGGCCAGTCTTTTTATTTTGAATCTCAAGTCTATATCAGTATTAGTTTCCTGTCTCAAAGTGTTGTCACAAAATAGCCCAACAAAGGCAAGTTAGTTAAGGAAGTAAGGAAAAACGGAAGGAAGGAAGGAAGGAAGGAAGGAAGGAAGGAAGGAAGGAAGGAAGGAAGGAAGGAAGGAAAGAAGAAAGGAAGGAAGAAAAGGAGGGAAAGAGGGAGGCATGGAGGGAGGGATGATGTGGTTTAGCTTGCAGGTCAGGAGATGCAATGCATCAAGGCATGAAGGTAAGATAAGAGCAGGGTAGTGGTCACATTGTGTCCAGAGTCAGGAAGGCGAGATGAATGCTTATATTCTACTTTCTGCTTTAAAGTGTTTTTTCTAGCTGTATCTAGCTTATTTTCTGCCTATAAGTGTTTGGCCTATGTCTGTGTGTACCACGTTCATGTCTGGTACCCAGGAGAGTAAGGGATGCTACATAGGGGCCTGCTTACTCTGCATATGTCTGACTCTGAGGATGTCCACATCCATCAAGGGAGGTTACACTAACTCATGGCCTCCCAGGCATTCAGCATCACAGCGTCACCTGTACAGCACAGCGATCCAACAACCCCATAAGAACTAAAGATTCAGGAGGGCCCCATGGTAGTGATTGTGGGGAGGTCATACTCGAACCTTGGGAGACCTTCAGCCCCAATGTCACTGCATCAGCTGTATGCAGTTTATAGCTATTAACTATGACTTGTTGGTACCCTTCCCTACATTTTGTGATTTTTAACAAGTCTTAGAGCTTTGGAGCTTGAAACGATTAGCCTCCAAAGTAGAAAGGACCATGGGGAGAGAAACACGCCACCATTGCTAGGTCATTTAAACAGAGAAAACAACAGCGGTCTGCTGTTAAATTGTCAGGACTAGATGAAACTATGTCTGTGTAGATTCTTAACTCAGTCCTAGAATACTAACAAGCCTGTCTGATTCCCTCAATACATTCCATTCTTAACATCCTTAGATGAACACAGTCAGCGATTCTCCCTCAACACTCTTCTTCTTCCTCCTCCTCCTCTTCTGCACACTTCTCTTCCTCTTCCTTGTTTGGCATCTCTTTTGAGTCCGTTTGTAAGTGCCTTGAAGAGAGCTTGTTGTACACCCAGCACAGCAGAAACATCCAGGACCTACTTGTTCATTGATGTCCTCTCATTTGCTTGGCCATGGCTATTAGTAAAGGACCTGTTCATGCAATGTGTCACCTCTGCTTCACTAACTGTCCCAGTGTCTGGAGAAAAGATCATCAACAGCAGCAGAATTCTTTGACACTTGACTTAGTCTTGTGCCATCACCAGTCCCAGTAGTGGTCATCCCTCATGATGTAAAGGGCAAGATGGGGGCATGACACAGCAGTAAAGATAATGCAACAAATCCAGATGTCTGAGAACACGGAAGAAGAAATGGTGATGCTGAGAGGAACAGATAGGCACTTCATCACCACCTGCCCCACTAGCCTCAGCACTGACATTTTGTCCCTTGCAGACAATATCTTCTCAATGGAAGAGAAGAGGTGCCGGGGTGAACATGAAGAGCTAAGGTTGTGGGGCGTGTCGGGGTTCTGTCACTGCTGTGTGTATGTCTTCTGGAATGTCTCTTGGAAATTACGATGCCATTTGTGAAGAATCTGCTAGCAACGCAAGAATACCATGTGTGGGGTAGGTCATCTTGTTTAAATTAGCAACACCCTGACAAAATGAAATTACTTTATGGAGGAGATGGTTGCCAAGTATGAGTATTTCTGGTTAATTTACACTTAACTCATTCAAAAGATGGCTCATTAAATTTTGTTATTCAATGAACCCAAAATCATCTTTCAATTTAAACTTGGAAAGAGTACTGACACTTACGTGCTTTCCATGGCTGTCTTAATTGTTTTTCTTTACCACAGCGTTCTTTAATATGGGAAGAGAAAATTCAATCTCCCAGTCACAGGTCATATTCTCAGAAAACATTTTATTCAATTACATTTCATTTTCTGTCTTGAACTTCTTATATTTTATCCACACAATGCCACCAGCTTCTGCTCCCCTTTGATGCTCTCTGGATAATGTGTCACATTGAGATCTCACCCTCAAATCCTAGCATGCCTTAGAGATTCCATCGTGTGTGCTGCCGGCTTTCCATCATGACCTTCATCTTCACATTGCTTTGAGGTCCTCTCATTCTTTCTACATCTTTCTTTCTAATGAATGAGGGAAAGCACAACATACACCATTCTTCAGTTTCAGTGACTAGAATAGTCTTTTCCATGACAAACCAGAATGGTGGTTTTCAATCTGTGGGTCAACAGCTCTTTTACAGAGGTCATCTAAGGCCATTGAAAAACACAGATATTTATACTACAATTCATAACAGTAGCAAAATCACAGTTATAGTGAAGTGGCAATGAAAATCATTTTATGGTTGGGGTAAACACATGAGGTTGTACTAAAGGGCTGAAACATTAGGAAGGTTGAGAACCACTGAGCTAGAGAAAAGGGATAATCCCAACCTTCTTCTATGTCAATGTGAAGAGAAAAGGCTCAGGAGATGGAGACCCTGCTAGGTTTGGGGCAGCCATAGTGAAGAACTGGGAAGAAGAAATGAATTGGAAACTTAAGGGTTTTTTGAAAGTCAGTAGTGTTGGATGGTGTTTTGCTGGGGAAAACATATGAAGGAACGTTTAGTTGAAGTGGACACGGCTGAAAGACTAAGGCAGACTTGTGAAAGAACATTTGGCTAAAACAGCCACAGGAGAAAAAATGTTGTGCTAAAGAAAGCATATGAAAGCACATGTGATGAAGGATTTTTTTGCTAACAACATACATGTATTGGTCTACCTTACATTGTATAGTTGAGCTCCATTTGTTGGAACTCTATAGAAAGAAACACACCAAGAAACTTCTGGTGGTGTGCTATGGCTTCTTACAACTTCTGAGAACCCAGACTGATTGTCAGATGATGTCAGCTGAGACAGACTTATGTGCCGAGGTAAGACCCGTGGAGGACACGTGATGTTTGGAGAGAGTATAAAAAGGACTCGATGGACAGTGGTGGGGGCTGAGCAAGGCTTGCTTATAGAGCTCGCTGTGCAGTGCTCGCATGCAGGTTTTGCATCTTGGCTGATATTCACTCTGTTGAGAGAGGCACCGCCAAGAACTTCTCATGCCATTCCCCCTGATCCCTCCTGTGGACTCAAGCTGAGGCTGAGGCCTGGCTGTCTCTGTTAGGTAGTGCCACAGCCGCTGGTTTGTTTGCTGCCCTAACTCTGCCGAACTAGGCTGCTGGTGTATCTGTGAAGTGTTTGTGAGTGGATCGAGCTGCTGCTGCTGACCGATGAACTAACTGGCAATTTCCAAACAACACAGAAGGAGCTGCTCCAAAGAACCTTTCTAAACAGGTCCACTCCCCTGCCTCCCACCCCCGAATCCTTTCTTTTCTACTACCTCCGATGCGTGGTGGGCTACAAGGGAGGTTAAAGCTTTTAAGAACCATCATTAAAAATAAGGCTTGAAAAATTAAAGTTGCAAAGAAATCTTAACTAGACTTGAGAGCTGTTGCATTTCCACCCTGTGGTGAAGTGAGAGGTTATAAGACAAGACCTCAGAAGCATCTCAAAGCCCTGCAAGTTTGGGATGGGTCTGGAGAGCAGAACATCTTTGAAGAATTTTGTGCTTATAAAAATTCTGATCGCCCCTAATTTACAACTGTCACACCGTGCCTCTCTCCCAGGTTAGGCATAGTAGACTGGGCCATAGGAGGCTGAAATTTGGATTGAGAAGTATTGTTGTTAGTGTCTGCAGAGGCTGGAAATCAGGGTGCAATACAAACTAGGCAACTCTGAGATAGCAATGATCAGCAGCAGAAGAGGTAAAGAAAGCAGAGAGTCATGGAGAAAGAAGCAGAGAGCTTCTGAGAGACAGATAAAAATAAGACTTCCTGGAGTCCTAAAAGCATTTTGGTTCCTGGTTCAGCCCCTTACAGTGACCTTCCAATTCTGGATTCCTTAAATGCATCTGGCTTATTTTGCCATAAGTTGTATCTGTTTGGTGAGGTTATCTTAAATTGGAGTCTTGTCTAAGAGGAGCACTTGAAAGTTCCCACCCCCACCACACAACTACCTCCAAACTCGCTGGAGAGCTCGTTCTTACAGAATGATATTATAGAATGATATTTTTGTTGGTCACAGTGCCTATGCATTGGGTAGTGGTAACAGTGAATATAGCTGGGATGGCATAGCAATGAGGCAGTGGTCACGTTGCATCTGGAGTCGGGAACCACAGCGATGAGAAGTAGTGCTCAGCTCAGTTTATCTTTTGTATCATTAATTCTGTGTTCAGTACCCATGAGGGAAAGTAGCCACTCAGGACCCCAAGACCATGTTCTCAGCACAAAGAAGATTTTTCCCCCCAAGGGGACAGAGGGAAGGGAATAAGAGGCAAAGACAGGAGATGGAGGATGAGGAAGAAGGAGAAGGGAAAATGGGAGGATGGGGAGAGGTATTTATCCCGGAAGGGGACAAAAGACTGTCTCTGGATAGAGAGGAGACAGATGTGTCCTACAGGAAAATAGTGCTTTATAAAGGTAAAGGGGGGAACCCCCATGTTAGGATGTTATTTTTTTTTGCTTTATTTATTTGTTTGCTTTATTTACATTTCAAATGATATCCCCTTTCCACTGTACCCCTCTGAAAATCCCCTATCCCATTTCCCTTCCGCCCCTGTGGATTCTCCCCCTCCCCCCAATTTCCTGACTTGCATTTCCTTATTTTGGGTAATCAAGCGTTTACAGCACCAATGGTCTCTCCTCTCATTGATGTCTGAAATGGTCATCTTCTGCTAAATATGTAGCTGGAGCCATGGGTCCCTCCATGTGAACTATTTGGTTGGTGGTTTAGTCCCTGGGAGCTCTGGGGTTACTGGTTGGTACATATTGTTGTTCCTCCTGCAGGGCTGCAAACTTCTTCAGCTCCTTGGGTCCTTTCTCTAGCTGCTCCATTGGGGACCCTAAGGTTGCTACATTTTTATTGGGCATGCTAATTAGGTTTAGCTAAAGAGGGTTTTGATTGTTGGACTTGCTAGTCAGCTTCTTGGGTAAATAAGGAAATAGACCTTGGGGGCTCACTTCAGGGACATCATCTGAGGGTTTGTAGCAAGGATGAGGGAATAGGGAAAAGTGCTTGTCATGTTTGAGCTGGCCAGAATTCCTTCAGGAACTGCCACCCACATTCAAGGGTAGGCCTTTCTTTTTTAGGTAACTTCACTTTACAGACACACCTAGACAGCTGTGTCTCCCAAGGGGTTCTAACCCTAGTAAGACTGACGATAAAAATTAACCATTATAGTTCATAGTTCTGTATTCATTTAGCATATATGTGATTTTCCACTTATATATCTTAACTACACTCGATTTCACTGGTATTTTGTAAAGCACTGAGTGTCTTGTACATAATTCTAGTCATCTGAATTCCTTTGAGGGTCAATAATTACCCTGCAGGAAGCTGGTCTCCCATTATCTATGCGAAGCTTAGGTTTGTGAGAATGCTAAGGTAACATTTTGAATCTTGTTTCAAAAATGTTCTTTTTTTTTTTTTTTTTTAAGGACAGGACAGGCATCAGCAACAGACTTTCCAAAGCAGGTCTGGATCCAAGGCTTGTCTGTGCATTGAATGAGAGAGAACAGCAGCTACTGTTTTTACTAAAGATACATGAAGACAGTCATACATTGGGAATTATCTCCCTTGAAAGGAAGATAAAGTGGACGATGTGATTGCTGAGTCTGGGAATGAGAGGACGTTCTTACAGACAAGGAATACCAAGTCGGCACATAAAACCTGGGTCCGTAAGGTTACAATGGTAATACACTCTGAAATCGCAGAACTCAGAAGACAGAGCTAGAAATATATCCTGAACAAACCTGTCACTCCTAAAGGAGTTCACAGTTGTTATGGTGCTAGTGTTAGTCAATGCTTTAGTTACATGATCTCATTTAACTCCCCAAGGAGTCCAGTGTCTTTCTTATATTTAATTTAGTAAGGTCAACCAGCTCATGGGGATTCTCTGTATGTGATAGAAAACACGAGGTAACCTGACTGAATGAGACTGTGTCCGCTGGTTCACAATTCAGGGAATTCAAAGACCTCCTCGCTGGGAGATATAGTCTGCATACTTGGAATTTATTAATGAACAGCAACAACAAAATATCTCTGATTGTATGCTGCTTACAATTTTTATTTTGGTTAAAGAGTCAAGAAAACAATGAACAAATGTTAAAGTTAATAAATGGTATTGGATATTGGTTTAGAACAAGAAGAGACCATAGTTCCAGTCCCACAAGTTGGGGATTGTAGAAAATGTGAGAAGGGTTTATTTTCATAAAAATATTTATTTTTCATCTATATGTGCATGTGTACTGAAATGCCCATGGAGGCACTGGGGCTGGACTTACAGGTCATTATGAACTGCCCAACATGGGTGCTGTGGACTAAAATCGAGTCCTATGGAAGAGCAGCAAATGCTCTTAAATACTTCGTCAGAGCCATTTAGGGAATCTGATATAGGATGTTCAGAGTAGGTCTCAGAAGTTGTTAACATCAGAACAAAGATTCCGAGATGGAAGCCTTTGGCTAGGGAGATATCCGAGGGAGACAGCTTGGCAGGCATAAGTGACAACGGCCCTTATTCTTTCTCTACAGCAGGACGGTGTCTGTTGCTTTCATGGAGAAATCAAGGTCCCCATGGGTGGGCAGCTTTGTGGCTCAGACTCCCAGCACACAGAGGCTCCTGCAGGACTTGTTGGATGAAATGTGGAATGGAGCCCTCCCTCCAGGGCATGTTTAAATGTCCCCGTGAGACCTTGTGACCGTGTGAGACATTCTTGTTTGCTTGCAACATGTGTTTGCTTTGTTTTATGTATTTTTTATGATTTTAAGTGCATCTCTCTCTCTCTCTCTCTCTCTCTCTCTCTCTCTCTCTCTCTCTCTCTCTCTCTGTGTGTGTGTGTGTGTGTGTGTGTGTGTGTGTGATTTCTGAGGATCCTGCATGCTTGTGCAACAAGTGCTTCATCCACTGAGTCTCCCCCCACCAGCCCTACAACTGTTCGTTAGAGTAAGGGGATTTTATAAGACGAAAGCTTCTTTCCTCCAGCTTTTCCCCTGAGCATGGACAAGGGTTAGATATCAAGGGCCTGTGGTGGGGGACTGGCTTCTGTGCATGATAAGGTGAAGGGCAGTATCAGAAGGAAAGGATGGGTAGCAAAATGGTAGGTGTGATGGGAAGCTCACAGTGGGGAAGGTAATTGGGAGACCGAGGAGCCTTGGAGGACAGGTAAGCCTAATGACACCTGATGCACAATACCATGGTTTGAATATGTGTCTCTAAGGGCCCTTGTGTCCAGAGACCATAGCCCCTGAAGGGGATAGTGGAATATCACTCTTTCTCCCTGTTTTTTTTGTGCTACGAGGTGAGAAACTTCCTCTACTGTGAGGGCCTAGCCATATGTTTAAGTCAATTTAGCCAATAGAGCAGGGGCTGGAACTCCCAGAACCTTGAGCGTTCCAAGTAAAGCTTTTCTTCCTATAAGCTAGTGATCCCGGGCTTTTGCTATAGCAACAGAAAGTTGGTTAACACACACATAGGCTGGTGCACATAATTTGAATATACACATTGTATTCATACAGCCTATAAAGCTGATAATGTGACTTTGCCCAATTTTAAACGTTTAATGAGACATGGTCTAGAGAACAAGAGTTTCACCTGCAGGAAACTAATTTTTTATGCCTTTTTGTGAGAAGAGGAAAAAGAATGAAGTTTCTTAATTGATTTTGTTGTGTAAAATCATTTACAGTTGGGGAAGGCAAGATTACTCAGTGGGTGAAGGCACTTGTTGCACATGTCTGACAAGTTAAATTGTGTTTTCAGAACCTCTGTAAAGGTGGAAAGACAAAAATAACTCCACAAAAGTTGTTCTCTGATCTTCATGTATGTATTATGGTGCGCGTGCGCGCATGCACACACACACACACACACAGAGAGAGAGAGAGAGAGAGAGAGAGAGAGAGAGAGAGAGAAGAAAGAGAGAGAGAGAGAGAGAGAAAGAAGAAAGAGAGAGAGAGAGAGAGAGAGAGAGAGAGAGAGAGAGAGAGAAGAAGAAAGAGAGAGAGAGAGAGAGAGAGAGAGAGAGAGAGAGAGAGAGAGAGAGTCAGGAAACTAGAAAAAGGTAAATGTACAAGATAAGGAATCAAGAGAGCTGAAATTCTCAGGCATTTAAGTCTCATGAGCTTAGAAACACATTTTGCCAACATATACTATGGTGGTTTGAGTAGGACTGGCCTAATAGACTCCTGCGTGTGAATTCTTGGCTTATAGGGAGTGGCACTTTCAGGAGGTGTGGCTTTGTTGGAAGAATTGTATTACTGTGAGGGTGGGCTTTGAGGTCTCAGATGTTCAAGTCAGTCTCCTTCTGCTATCTCTGGATAAAGATAGCAGAACTCTTATCAATAAAGATGGAGAACTCTCAGCTCCTTCTCCAGCGTCATGTCTGCCTACATGCCAGCATGCTTCTTGCCAAGATGATAACAAACTTTTGAACCTGTAACCCAGTCCTAATTAAACATTTTCCTTTATTAGAAGTGATGCCTTGGATATAATGTATCTGTACAGCAATAGAAATCCTAAGACAGATATCATATGTCAGCATGGTATCTGATGGTATTCTAAGATCTTTGTATACTGTGATAAACAAATAAATCCCACTTCTTATAAGGACAGAGGTATAATAAGCAATAAGCATGACCAATTAGGTACATAGAAGGTGACAGAGGAAGGTGAAGGGCCACCAAGAATGCTGCTGAGGGGAACATTTTGGTGCAATATGTAATACAGGTAGGTCTCATTGAGAAGGAAACATGTGTATGCATAAATTTTTGCAGTCTACTTTAATAAGGGTTCAACCTCTCCTCTAGCTCACCACCCACCAAAGGTAGTAGAAAAGAAAAGTTATTAGGACATGGGGGAAGTAGACGTGTTTAGAAATGGTTCTTTGGGGGCGATTACAGACTTTGTTGTCAGGATATCTAGCAAGACACCAAAATCAGCAGCTGTAGACCAGTCCACTTGGCAGGCACCACACATGAATTAGCAACTGCAGCTCAATCCATAAGAAACCACAAGGCTCACCACCCACCTGGGTCTGCCAAAGTGGTAAGAAACCACAGGAACCTCACAGAAGTTCTTTGGTGAGTTTCTCTCTATTAAGTCACCACTAGCAAAGTTCAGCAAAGCCAAGTAAGGTAAACTAATACATGTGTGTTATCAGTGAAGAATAGTGAGGTGGAGCATAGCTTGAGGTCCCACTTCTATAGGGTCATATTTATATTCTTCCTAAATATCACATGTCCTTTTATGCTATAGCAGAAGATCCTTTCACCTGTGTCTGCTTCAGGAAACATTCTTTCAAATTCTTTAAATTCTTTCAGACCTTAGCAAAACATCTTTCCACTTGTGTGCCCCAGCAAAACATCATTTGACATAACTGTAGGTGGTTCTGTTCTCCAATTGGTTCTTGATCTGTCAGTAAAGAAGCAATGGGCCAATTGCTAGGTAGAAGGAAGAGGCAGTCCCAGGAGGTAAGTGGATAAACATAGGAGAAGAGGAGTGTTCACCATGTTTTGGAGAGAAAAAAGCCAAGCAGCTATAGAAGGTCTAAGGGAGGAGCAGTTGTCTCTGGCTACTCCTATAGGGGGATGGTCATGGGTGTTTAGCATGAGCTGGATGTTTCTGAGCCACTAAAGTTTAGGGCAGGTGGAGGTGCAGGCGAGAGATAGTAGCACCCAGCAATCATACCAAGAAGGCAAGTTGTGTGTGTGTGTGTGTGTGTGTGTGTGTGTTTTATCTGTGTATTTAAGGGAAGCAGGGTCAGGGGCTGGTAGCACAGCCCATTCCTGGAGCTTAGAGCAAAAACTACACGCAACACAAAACTGACTTTCCAAAGAAACTACAAGTTTCCACTTCAGATGTATGTGCAATGCTATGCCTTGACTAGGCTGATGGAGTAGCTCTGTGGGTGTTATGGGCAAGAGAGCACCTCCAGGAGGGATGCTTCAGTGCACAGGTTCTACGGTGTAATGATACCGTCTCACTAAAGAATGAAAGAAAAAGGCCACACACCCCTTCTGAACATAAGTAGTGATTTGTAACTGGATCCAGATACCTTGGAGATTACTTGGAGGTGCCTCGGGGTCATTGTTGAGGTGATTTTAAAGTCAGTGGAAATGGCTGTAGTTTTTCCCATCCCTCTTAAACCAAAGGAGCTGAGTCGGCACATGCTTTGTACACTTGGCTTCTGTGTGTGATACAATCATTTTGAAACTGCAAAAAGAAAAGGCAGAGTTTGCAAACCGCCATGCTAGATATTTCTGGAAGTCCCTCCCAGCCACAACATTCTGGTTTTCTCCAGGGGAATCATTCCTGCTTCCACGGAGCAGGGCCAGTGCCAGGGCGCACTGCAGTAATAGTGTGGTTCTCGAGATCTCTTATCAGTGACTCTGCTTGGTCCTGGAATGCTGCAGGAACTTGTTAAGAGAAATCATCTCAGAAATTCCCAGCCTCACTGTCTAGGGAACCAAGAGCTGCCTCAAAGCACATACTCCATGATCTCTTCAAAGGATCAAAATATTTGGATGGGAAATGTTTTCCATGAGGGCAATGCTTCTTGAAGAAGATGAAAATTGCTGTTTTTGAAAATATTTTAAATATCCTGTTAGAAGACATGAATTTTTCAAGAAATCAATTCTATTGAACTATATCTTACCTTCAGCACTTGCTGTTAAGCCTTGCAAACCTAATTGTTTCTGACAGGATCTATGTGGTCACTGCTATGTTCAAAATACAGAACAAAGTTCCCAGTCTTTTCATGATTCCTAATCCCTCCTACCCGGTTCTTGGCTCCAGGCAAAAGTGAACCACCTTCCAAGATTGTAGATTAATATATATTTTTTTAGAGATTTTTCTTTTGGATTCATTTTATGTGTATAAGTGTTATCTGCCCGGGTGTGCATCTGAATACTGCATGTATGGCTGGTGCCTGTAGACATCAGGAGAGGGCATCAGATCCCTTGGAACTGGAATTACAGATGATTGTGAGCTGCCATGTGGGTGCTGGAAATTGAGCCCAAGTCCTCTGGAACATCTACAAGTGCCCTTAACCACCAAGCCATCTCTGCAGCCCCATATTTTAAGTTCTTTGACATTCTTGCATTTAGTATGATGTCTTTGAGGTTCACTGGCGCTACTCTATCTGTGTACCGCTTATTGCTGCTGAGAAGTGTTTAAGCTACATCATGGTTTATTCTCTCTCCTGTTGGTGGATCTCCAGGTTGACTGAGGCTGTGACTGTTAGAAAAAGACTCAGCAGTGTACAGCACCACCCTCTGAGCAGAACAACTGCAGTTGTCATGAGAACAGCTCTGGAGGCTTGCAGGGCCTCGTAGCTGGGCTTCATCAATTCTGTTGTTTTCTCCTATAGGAGAGACACAGGGTAGGCACCTCACCTGACTATTGTGGCACTCCTTCTAACCAGCTGTACAGAGCTTTGCCCTAGTTGAATATGGCCTTGTGGGGTTTAGTGTGGGGGCCTGTGGCAGCGTCACTGGAGCACACAGACTGTGGAGGAGTGGAATAAGTGAGTTCTACCTATATGGCTTTTTAATTGTGGTTGCTTCGGGTCCTCCACACTCCTGTTAGTGACTCCTTATCCAGATCCTATGAGTAAATGCAATAATCTCATCAGTTTTGCAGTAAGAACTTCGGTGGAACTGGACTTAGGTTTCTCACTGAAACTTTAGAAGGAGAAAAGACACTGCCTAGAGCTTCCCCAGGGAGAGTGGTCTTGGAACACTATGAGCAGTCATGCACAAGTCCCTGTGTAGACATACTTCCCAAGCTTACAGTCCTGGGACATAGCAGGGCATGCTTACCTTTTAATGAATCATATGAAGTAGTTACATATCTATGTTCCCACGGCAACAGGAGCCTCCCAGTTCCTCTTCATATCTGCTGTCATTCACAGCCAGGCTTCCGCATGGTAGCCATGCTAGTGGATTAATAGACTTGTCTGCTATACTTCAAATATGCATTTCTCAGAGTCTTGGAGGCCAGCGGACTTTGGGAAGCTTATTTCTATTTTTTCAATGTTAGCTTGTGTGATTTCATCTCAAATAAGCTCCTAGGCATGTCAGCATATGACAGGGGAAGAGGTTTTGAAATATATAAACCTGCTTGGCCTTGAACTCTTGATCCCACTCCAATTAGAAAAAACTCCTTTTATACATTAAATGTTTTGGATATTTCTGTCTTTCTAAGTTATTCTGAGACTTGTTTTTTCTTTTAATTTAGAGAACTGATCATTGAAGATGAAAAAGAAAAAGAAAAGAACTGTAGGTGCTTTTTGAAGTATGTTACTTAGATAAGTGTTGTGTTTATTTTCTAAGTATTAATCTGGGTGCAATAAAACATTGGCTGGTTCATTTCAAATATCTAGTTGTAGAACTTTCAGTTGGTTTTCTTTGTCAGATATTTAGAGGATGCTTGGTATCTTAGTCACTGTTCTGTTTCTGTGAAGAGATACCAGAACCAAGGCAACTCTTTTAAAATAAAGCATTTAATTGGGACCGTGTGTACAGTTTCAGAGTGTTAGTCTGTTCTCATCATGGTGGGTAGCATGGCAGCAGGCACAATGCTGGGGAAGTAGCTGAGGGCTACATCCTGGTATACAGGCAGGAGGCAGAGAGCCCCTGGGCTTGGCAAGGGCTTTTGAAAGCTCAAAGTCCACCCTTGGTAGCACATCTCCTCCAACAGGGACACACCTACTCTATTATGACCGTATCTACTACTCTTTCCTAATAGTCTACCAACTTTGAGTCAAATACATGAGCGTATAGGAACCACTTTATTCAAATCACTGCATACAATTTATAATTTATTAGAGATATTTTTCCTGGAGATTTTTCCTTTTTTAAGATTTATTTTCGAATTATGTTGTATGGGGCTGGAAAGAGGCTTAGCAGTTTGTTCCATTTCTATAACTAATATGATGAGGCACAACCACTTTTGCCTCCAGCTCCAGAGAATCCAATGTCTCCTTTTGAGCTTCCTGGGTACCAGGGATAGTATACAACAATGCACATAAAATAAATAAATCTAAAAAAATATTTAAGTGTGTGCCAGAGTGTGCATGAGAGTGTATATATGCATGAGTGTGTATATGTGTGTTTAATTTTATGTTTGTGTTCATATATGTATATTTGTGTGAGCATGTGTATATGTGTTTATATGTGAACATGTTTATATGCATATTATGCATGTGAGCATGTGTATATGTGTTTATATGTGAACATGTTTATATGCGTGTATATGTGTGTGAGTATATGAATGTCTTGTATATGAGTGTATGAATGTGTATGTGCATGTGTGAGTGAGTGTGAGTCTATTTATGAGTGCATATGTGTGCATGTGTGTGTGATAGCGTGTATATATGTGTGTGTATGTACATATATGTGTGTATGTATATGAGTGCATGCATGTGTGTGAGTGTGTGTGTGTATGTGTGTCTGTGTGTGTGCCCATGCATGTGTGTGTGTGAGCGTTAGTGCATGTATTCTTACAGATCAGAAGAGTGATCCTCTGGAGATGGAGTAATGGACTGTTGTAAGACATCTGATATGGATGTGGAGAACTCAAGTCAGGTCTGCATATGAGTAGTAAGGACTCTTAGAGATTGAGCCTTCTCTCTAGTCCCATTCTTTATATCTTTCTATGCATTTCAAATATAAATAACTTGCTCAGTAAGTGTGATTATTATGGGTGTGCACCTTCATGAGGTAAACTCTTGTTATCTGCACTGTATTTATTTGATTTGATGGAGGTGTTGCTGATAAATACCAGGGCGTTTCACAAACTTGGCAAATGCTCAACCACTGAATTATATCACCAGCCTGAAGATGTAATGAGTCTTAAACGCTTAAATCCAGGACGTTGGAAAACCACTACCTATATTTCTGCTGACTTTTAACTGTAATGTGGTGGTGATCATGAAGCAGAGCCTGAAACCCTGTGTGAAACACAGCATGCTTACTTTGGCAAAACACACGTAAGTGAAATTTAATAAAAACACTTCTTCTTAAGTATTTAGATATTGAATCTATTATTTTCCATAAACAAATCATCCACAGAATTATTAGATTATCACCCAGGGTGTTTCATATTTCATTTAGAGTTTTATACACCAGGAGAAAAATGGTGATTAGCTGTAGGTTGTCAGTTATATTATGTGTAGGTGTAGGATAGTTTATAGTTTGCAAAACTTTGTTGAGAGAGGACTGAGGCTTGGAAATGTAGATGTGGCACAGGCATGTTTTTATGCCATCCAAACCTCTGTTTGGTGACATGCCAGAACCATTTGGTGAAAGTCGTAGCATACAGAGGCTCATCTAAACCCAGCACTGTCTCTTAAAGCCATAGCAGGCACACTGGTTCAGAGGAAGGGGTTAGGATCTTCAGAACTCTACCAAATTTGCTGTTTTATTGGTGAACTTTGTGGTCTGGGCATACCTAGGTATGTGTGTGTGTGTGTGTGTGTGTGTGTGTAGACATGCATATATACATAGAGATACACACATAAATGCATACATCTAGTAAAAAATGCACATATCTTTATATGCATTATTCTTTAGAATTTATTCTTTAAAATGAGTCTTTGGTTTCTATTTCATTATTTTAAACATAAATGTATATTCTAAATGCATTATTAATGCTAACTTTTTCAGAATTAATTATTCACACTCACATACAAATTTTGCTTTCTAAAATGTTGGTGCATTCTAAGACGTAGAATGGTAATTTGGTAATCTTAAACTCACTCTAGTCATTACATTCCTCTAGAATGAGGAATTCTGAATTGTCTCTCCTGTCTGGTTCAAGAGAAATTGTGTTATTAATGATTTGTTTTTTATGTAATGTGAAGTGCCTGGCTTAAAAGAGAAAAAAAAACCTCCTCCTTTTCTTGCCAGGTTGGAAGCACATTCCATTCTCTCCTTTCTACATTATGTACTTGCTGTTATAAGAAAGTAATTTGAATGTCTTTTTAATACATTAAACACGACTATGTAATGAAACATATTTAAAGAAGGTTTTGATTGAAGTGTTTTGCTATATAGAAATCTCATGTGTTGAGTTTTTATCTTTTGCTCTTATTTTAATGCTAAGTGTAGGCCCCAAGATCTGGATTCTGCACATAGCTTCTGGGAACCTGACGCCAGTTAATCCTGATTGGTAAGTAAAAATGCCAGCAGCCAGTAGCTGAGGAGAGAGAAAGGAAGGCAGGATTGTGGTTTCCCTGGCTTCGGACTACAAGGGGAGGAGAGGGGGAAAAGGGGGGAGGGGAAAGGGGGGAGAAGGAGGAGAAGGGGAAGAGGGAAGACAGGGAGGAGAGGGGGAAAAGGGGGAAGAGGGAGGAGAGGGAGGAGAGGGGCAAAATGGGGGAGAAGGGGGAGAGGGGGAGAAGGGGGAGAGGGGGAGAAGGGGGAAAGGGGGGAGAAGGGGGAGAGGGGGGGAAGGGAAGACAGGGGGAGAGGGAGAGGGAGGAGAGGGGGGTAGAGGGGGGAGAGGGAAGAAGGGGAGAAGGGGGGAGAGGGGAGAGAGGGGGGAGAGGGAGGAAGGGGGAGAAGGGGGAGAGGGGGAGGGGGGAGAGGAAGGAAGGGGGAGAGGAAGGAAGGGGGAGAGGAAGGAAGGGGGAGAGGGGAAAGGGGAGGGGGGGAGGGGGGAGAGGAAGAAAGGAGGAGAAGGGGAGAGGGGGAAGGGGGAGAGGGAAGGGGGAGAGGAAGGAAGGAGGAGGGGAAGAGGGAGGAAGGAGAGAAGGGGGAGAGGGGAGAGAGGGGGGAGAGGGAGGAAGGGGGAGAAGGGGGAGGAGGGGGAAGGGGGGGAGAGGGAAGGGGAAGAAGGGGGAGGGGGGAGAGGGGGGGAGAGGAGAACCCTTGCATTTGTGGTTCCTTTTGGTTCAGGGGCTGGTGACTTAAGACTGTCCTCTCTTAGAACTCTTGAGTTTTTCCATCTAAAAGACATCAGGAATGTAGCAATGCACACCTGTACTGCCAGTAATGGAAAGGCCGAGGAAGGAAGATTCATGGTAAGATTAAGGATGACATGCTTAGCATAGTGGCTTCAGGTCACCGGGGATACACAGGGAGGCCATGTCTAACACAAATCAGTTTAATTGGTTAAGAACCCCTCCCACCATTCTCTGTCATACCTGAAGTCACCAATGGCTTCTTCAGGAAGTTATCATTCCTTAATCCACCCTTGACAGCAGAAGAGACCATTAATGAAGGGAAAGATACTCTGAATCCCCTCACTGAGAAGGCTTTTGAAAAAAAATCCCCTGAGAATTTTTAAGCTGAGTTAGAGGACAGCATACCACTAGTGGATTCAAGACTTCTAATTTCTTTGTTCACCATGTGATTTGGGAAACACATTCGACACAATAACTTTCTCCTCCTTCTTCTCCTCTGCCTCCTCTTCCTCCTGTTCTTCCTTCTCTTCATTCTCCTCGTCCTTCTCTTCATTTTTTCTTCTGATATTTTTTCGAAGGACAGAGTTTCTCTGCATAGCTCTGGATGTCCTGGAACTTGCTATATAGATGAGATTGTCTTCGAACTCAGAGATTCATATGTCTCTGACTCTGAGTGCTGTAATTAAATGCACATACCTCCACATCCACCTCTGCTTCTTTTGGGACTTAACAAGGATATGCTTGATCCATAGGGAGTGACAGGTTAGGAGGTCTGACCTTGCTGGAGAAAGTGTGTCAATGTTGTATTGGGTATTGGAGGTCTCCTCTTACGCTCAAGCTCTAACTACTGTGGAAGAGAGCTTCCTCCTAGTTGCCTGAGGATGCCGGTCTCTCCTGGTTGCTTTTGACTCGAGAATCAAGATGCAGAACTCTCTACTCCTTCTCCAGTACCATGTCTGCCTGCATGCTGTCATACTTGCTACCATGATGATAATGGACTAAACCTCTGAAACTGTAAGCCAGTCCCAATTAAATGTTTGCGTTTATAAGAGTTGCTTTGGTCATGGTATCTTTTCATAGCAATGGAAACCCTAAGACAATCCCCATCTGTACAATGGAATAATCACCCTAGCTCTCCTCATACATACCATATGAGGCACAGTAATGTTTGTTAGCTTTGAAGTTTGAATAGGAGGCACTGCAGAAAGGTAAGTAGCATTATACCAAATTGCCAAGCACTGTGCATACAAAATGGCAGTATCTTTACTAGAGGAGGAATAGAGAGAGGGATAGAGGAAAGATGAATAAAGAAGCAAAGGAAAAAAGAAACAGCAAGCAGGGGCAGAGTGGAGGCCAGCAGAGTTACTTGTGAGAATAGGTAACTATTGTTCAAATTTTCCTAGAAATTTAAGACAGTTTTTCTAACAAGAATACAAGCAACACATAAAAGTGACCGTTAGTAGCTGCCAAAGAGTTCCTAGTCCATGTGATAGGAAGAATTCTAAGTAGGCCCAGGATCTTTGTTTTCTTTTCTTATAGCTATGTGTTAGTTCATATGGCAGGGTTATTGATAAGTTGATGGAGAGAGGCGATTATCTGGATGGTATAACCTAATCAAAGATGCAAAATGTCAGTGGGGGGGGGGGGCTAGAAAAGGGGAAATCATTTGAAATGTAAATAAATTATATCGAATAAAAAAAATTAAAAAAAAAAAAGAAAAAAAAAAGATGCAAAATGTCTCCCTGGCTAGTCATAAATGAAGGCATTGAAATGATATCTCTGGCTGGCCTATAAGAAAGCAAGTATAACATCTCAACATCGTGAGCTGCCGAGGGGAAAAAAGAAACAGCTATGTGAACAGGACTGTGTGCTGTGAACAGCCTTTGGCAAAGCAGGGTAGACTTTAGCCTCAGGCTGTAGAAAAGATAATTTTGCTAGCAGCAGTTAGAAACATGGAATTGAATTTTCCCCTAGAGCGGTCAGACTCAGCAAGGCCAATAACTCAGCAGCCTCTTTTTTGCTGAGAAGCGTTTCGGTCGTGCTATGAAGAACTAGCATACAGAACTCTGTGCCAATAGATGGGCATTTCAAACTACTGGGTTTGTGGTTGTTACTCAGAGATGGAAAACCCATATAACATGCATGTTAACACAAGGTAGAAATAACTTCATCACTTCACTATGATACTGTTCAATCAGCAAAAACTCATTGATTGGTTTCTGGGTCATGAGTTAAGTTAAAAGTTAGGAATCACAATAATAAAATTGTGGATTTCCTAATACTGATCATAACAGGCAAGGAGAATCAGGACCAATACAATTGTAATAAAAATATGATCTTATTTCACAAAATGTTAATATATAGACATGAATATCATTGCTTTTAGGTGAGCATTTCCAAATGAAGGTATATTTAAAGGAACTAAAAGAGTTCTAATCTTTTACTTATGAATGTGTTTGTGTGCATCTGTGTGTATATGTACACGAACATATGTTTACATGTGTGTGTTGGTGGCCTCAGAAGATAGGAGAAAGCATCGGATCCCTTTGAGCAGGGATTACAGTGGTTGCAAGCCACACAACCTAAGTGATGGTATTCAAACTCTGGTTCCAATGACTCAGCTACAAGAACTTTTGACCACTAAGTCATCTCTCCAGGCCCAAGAGGGATTATTAAAAAGGTCTTTTGAGGGCAACTGTTTTGAAAGGAGAGATTTTTTTTTATAGCTATTCTCTTCACCAACTTAATTTTATGACTCTTAGGATTTCTATACTTAGATTTCCTTGTGGGAAACTCCTTCTGTAGTCAAAGCTTTTATTGACAGGTAACAAAATGGTCTTATTGAAATTCAATATTCTCTGCATATTTTATTCCATTTTTCAATAGAGCAGTTACCAAGAGAGCAAGGAAAAGAAACTGGAGATTGAGCTGGTTCCACTGTTAACCCGCGCAATGCTGCTAGATTGGCAGCTCTGGCAGTTATCTTTTCTCTTTGGCTCTCTCATCTTGTTCTAAACATCAAGATTCTCTTCTAGGACAGTCTGAAGACATTCTGGGCAAGGTCCTGCCTCTCCTGGTACCAGCTAAGCAACTCCTCCATTTGCCTTCTTCTAACAAGAACAATGCCACCATTTGTTCAGTGTCCAAGGTTTCAGAGCACCAAGTGTCGTCTTCCACTGCCCCTTTCCTTCATCCTAGTAACCTAGGTCCAACTGCCAGATTCCTGGGAAATGGGTTCTTTTGTTCCCCTAGTCTCTAGAGTCATTGACTTATTTCAAGCCCTCCATAATTTCCCAGAGTCTTGTTGTTGTCTCTTTGGCCAAGTTTTCCCAACACAGTCTATCCTAAATGTTGGCAGACACTCCTCCCTCTGTATTTTAATATTGGCCTTTTTCAGCCAGAAAGATTTTCAATATCTTCTCTGGCCCACAGAACAAAGCCCAAATTCCTTGCATTGTTATTAAATTCCTTTACAGCACAGGCCCAACTGTCTCCCAGCCTTAATTTTCAAGGCTTTCTCTACATATTGTGTTTCTGGTGAGTTAGATTGCATTGTCCCTTGACATATGAATATTGGAATCGAATTGGGACATAACTAGATCCAGTTGTACAGATTACTGGTGTGTACAGATAAACGTGAGTAGGCTCCTAAATCTCCACCTGCTTCAGTTTTTGTCATTCTTAAAATGAAAGTACTTTAACTATCTCACACAGAGTCAGGTGAGAATGAAACATGATGTAAATTTCAGGGCATAAGGCCTGGACCAAGAGCCAAGTAAAGGATGTTTCTTACTGCTATTTCCCATCCCCCCTTTCTATTTCTCCCCTGCTTCATATTTGAACTCATATTCTCCTTCTTATTCTGAAAATTTCTACCTTGCCCTTGATAATTTTGCTTCTCATGGTATTGCCCAACCACACCTGTCTGCCTAGTTAATTCCAAACTGTCATGTCTTGTGGTGACTCCCTGAATCCTCTCCAATATGATGAACGGGCAGGCCAATCCAATTCCTTTGAGTAACTCTGTATGGCCCAATCCTGGACACTGAACTAAAATGCTACCGAGAGGACTCTGGTGCTAAAAGCTGTATGTTTTTATTCAAGGAACTTGTCCTTTGTTTGTAATGGATCTGATACGTGAACTGCTACTGCTGAGCTGAGGTTCCCTCTAAGTGGAAGCAAAGAACCCAGCAACCTGTAGTAAAGTAGGAGGTGCTTAGCCTGCTGCTCCTGCCCTCTCTAATCTTCCATTGATAGAAAGGTAGCTGTTCACAGAATCAGGACTCTCTCCTTCTTACAATCAGAATCATGTTAAAAGCCCAGTGTGGGAGGTCATGCCTGTAATCCCAGTGCTCAGAGGAAGCAGAAACTCCTTGGAGAGTGACAACAGATAAAAATATTAAAATGTTTACTTATCTCCCAAGGCCATGTCAAGAAATATTCTGTTTCTTGACAAAGCTGTGACTGGATTCCTGGTACACAGAATGTGCTGTCTTCTTATGATGCACTGGGAGGTCTCTCTTCCCATGGTGCACTGTGAGCTCTCTCCTCCCATGGTGCACTGTGAGCTCTCTCCTCCCATGGTGCACTGTGAAGTCTCTCCTCCCATGGTGCACAGTGAGCTCTCTCCTCCCATGGTGCACTGTGAGCTCTCTCCTCCCATGGTGCACTGTGAGCTCTCTCCTCCCATGGTGCACTGTGAGCTCTCTCCTCCCATGGTGCACTGTGAGCTCTCTCCTCCCATGGTGCACTGTGAGCTCTCTCCTCCCATGGTGCACTGTGAGCTCTCTACCTTTGTTCTCATCATTTCTGGCCACTGTGGAGGGATGCTGTGTGCACAGATGTCTTTATCACGCTGAGATCTCCCCTGAAGGCACTGAACCTCTTATTTCCTGTTGCATCTTCTGCTTAGTAAATTGCCACTACTGTATTCCAAAGGTTAAATGTAAGTCTGTAAATTTTTTTTTACATATTTTACAAATAAGAGTTTCATAAATATTTTGTTTTTTGTCTAGACATAGTTCAGTTATATTTTTTATAGCACAGTATTTCACACATGTATGTATAGAGTATAGGTTTCCTTACAAATTTTTCTGTACAATATATTTTACAACTCATTTTTATAGACAGGAACCCTAAATATACCTTAACTGGTACTAGTGAAGAAAACAGAACTTCCAAGTGTAGGAAAAGGCCTCTACAAGAAGTCTGGTGACTGTTTAGTTGAAACCATCCGCAATCCTAATGTAGTTCCTAAGCAGATCTGTTTTCTAGATTTACTAATGTTCCAATTTGTGACACAGGTGAATGGCTTTCCTTGTGCTAACACATTGGCAGACACTGAAGATAGAAATTACACAGGAAATGCTTTGTTTTGTTTTAAACAGCAATCCACAAACTTCATACTTTGCTCATTTTGAGCCATTTCACACTACTTTGCTTTTAGACTCTAAACACCAATCTTTTGAAGGCATCCACCTTCAAGAACACAAATATTCAAGCACTTGTCTTTATTCCTGTGCCAATCCAGTTCTTGAGGTATGCCTCAGGGACTTGGTAAGGTATTGCAGATCAGTTAGCTTACTTTTCTAAGCAAAAGCTGTATCCTAGGCTCCATCAAGATGACAAAAACTGTCATTGTCAGTTCTACAGGTGACCACTCAAGGTCATAAAATTTCTGTCACTGGGACTTACAGCAATAAAGATCTCAGTACTTCAAATGTCAGTGTCTGGAATAGAGAAGATTTTACTGTGACTAACCCTCAATGTCTCCTCCAAGCCTCTGATTTTGTGAGAGATAACATTTGTCACACCACGCAAGGATGACACTCAACAATGAAGTGTCGGGAGACTTTGATATGTACCTCATGGGTCTAAGCAGGGAGAAGGCAGGAAAAGCTGAGGAAGGTAGGCTCGCTGTGGAGACTGACTCTCGGAGGTGAGCTTTGTTGTACAGGCTTTCAAGGGGCTGCACTGGCTCTTGCTCTCAGGCTGAGTGATTTCTAGTACCCTTGCCCACGGAGGTCCATGGAACTTTGAGAGGGGGTGAGCCTGTGTGGAGCAGGGGGCGGGAGGGTGATGCTGTTGTAACCGTGTCTGGCTGCGATGGCAGTAAGGCAGCGTCTGGGTGTGTGGCAATGGCTGCTCACTGGCCTTCTGGCGGGCATCCCAGAGTCAGCCAGTCTGCTAGTGAGTATGTTGAGCCACTCAAAGCTCCCACACCCATCTCAAGCTGGAGACCTCCAAGAAGCAATCTTACTGGCTCCCTCTCTGGTCTTTTACGTTGTCCTTGATGTCTCGAGCTACTTGGGAGTATTCTCTGACTTGGCCTTGAATACATAGCTACTTTATTCTGCATGGCAGTTCAATCCTTTTCATTATTTCAACCAACGATTTTTGAGCATCAGCTCGGTGCTAAGCACTTTAGTCTGCACTGGGGACACAAGGCGGCAGTGGGCAAGGCAAACACACTGACTGCTGTCACTGATGGACACTGAATGCGCTCTCTCTCTCACATATGAAAACTGCTTATTCTAGATTTATTTATTTTATATCTGTGCTTGCTTTTCCTTCACACACATCTATGCACTACATGTGAGCCTGTCTCCTTCAGAGGTAGTGTGTGTGTGTGTTCATGTATTATATGTGACATACAAGTAGCCCACCAGCTGACTGTGTACACAGGACTGCATTGCTAGCTGTGACACACAGGTGCTGTTAAAGGAATGGAGCACTGTCTGGTCACCCCCAGAGAGGGGAGGCAACTATGAAGTGGACAGAAAATGAAGACTGTTAAAAGTTTAAAAACCACACTGAGACCTCTGCAATCTTTAATCTCCACGGTGATGGTTTGAATGACAGGTCGTCTGTCGTCGTCTCTGGCACTTGAATACTTGGCTCCCAGTTTGGCATATGTAAAGACTTAGAAGGTATGACCTTGCTGGAAGCAGGATGGGCTTTGAGGTTTTTAAGTTTCCATGCTTACATATACCTACAGGTCACACACACAGACACACTCTCGAGCACACACACACACACACACACACACAAACACACACACAATCAATAATCCATATTTTTGAAATGTATATAGAGGAACTAGAAGAGAAGCCCGTGCTGGCAGTCAAAGCATCTTCGGTTGTGCTTTCTGTTGTGCTGTGCGGCTTGGGCAGCTCAGAGAGTGTGCCTGCCACCTCGGGACCAGTAGCACAGGTTGTGCATTCAGCCAGACTGAGGGGGCTTTAGTCTTTAGTTCCTATCTGAGGCCTTAACCCATGTTTCCTTATACATCTGTGAGAGGAGACAGAGTGCTGTAGTAAAAATTCACTAAGCACCTCATGGCCAGCATGATGATACACTAGTCAAACATCTTTAAAATACATACTACTTGTTTATCTTTGTCTTACATGTATAAGTGCTTTGACTGCATGTATGTATGTGTATGTATGTGCATTCTGTGTATGTGTGCCTGGTGATTGTGGATCCCTTGGAACTGGGGTTTCACATGGTCATAAGGTGCTACAAAAGTGTGGGGCCCTGAACCTAAGTTCTCTGCAGGAGGAGTACCAGCTCTGAACTGCTTCTCTCTGGCCCCTTAATTTTTTTTTTTAAGAGCTGACTTTCAAATCGACTCCTGAAAACATCCCTTCCCTAAAAAAGAGAAAGAACTAAGCAGCTAGATGGAAACAAACACGTAAACAAACCCTAGCCAATTATCATTTGGATTCCACTTTCACTCCCCTCCTGGTGCAGGAAAGAGTTTACCAACCCTGAGTGTGTGGAGGGAAATCTTTGTGGGTTTTTTTGGTACAGCTGACATTCCTCTGTCTGTAAAAATGAGGCAGAGATCAGGGAGACAAGGGGGAACGAATCAGCAGCTAAGCTATGCCTCAGCACAGCTCAAACCTGACAGCCTCCCACCTGCTGGCCACCTGCAGCAGGAGGAGCAGCCTCAGCTCAGGCCTTTCCTCACAATGCACCTATTTACTGCTGGACAGGGAAGCCTGAGGAGACAGCTGCCATGTTGACAGAGCAGGAAGCAGGCCTCAGCCCGGCCTGGGAATGGAAGCGCTCCAAAAGGGCTTCAGGGAAAGGGGACAGTGAGGCACTTATGCTCAACCATAGTTCTAGGCTTCGTTCCCTAGGGAGGTCCGGTGCCTCCAGAAACCTGGCCTGGAGCAGAGACCACAGGCTTAGCTGCTGCGAAGGGCAGCACTCTCTGCTTGCCAGCCCGACTCTCGACATTTATGGATGGGCAGAAGGAGAACACAGCTTTGTACTTCCTGGCTCTCTCCACAATGCCTAGTAGTCCAAACTAGACACACACTTCTTCTAGAGATGAATGGTGCAAAACTGTGAAGGTAAATATGTTTGGCCCTGACTCTGCTAATGTCAAATAGCCAGTCAAAAAACAATCTTATAAAGAAAGCTTTATTATATAATAACGCCAAGAACAGGCCAGAAGCCTCTGGAGACCAAGCACACACAGGCTTTATTTTGTTTTGTTTGCTTGTTTTGTGACACAAGGTCTTACTATGTAGCCCTGGCTGGTCTGGAATTTGCTGAGTAGACCAGGTTGGGCGTGAATATTCTATAATCCTCCTGCCCGAATGGTTATAGGAAAGCCCTACTCTATTCAACATAGTACTTTGAGAAGTTTATACTGTTATTGAACTTTGGGGGAGGTGGGGCTTGAGGACTTCCCTCTTAGAGTGCTTCTTTGAATGGATTGAAGCCAGTGGATAAAGAAGAAACTCTCACCAGAGTAAATATCACGTCTGAGATGGGCAAAATGACAAAGTACGTTTGAAAATCTGAATATTGACACTAAAGCAGTGGTTCGCAACCTTGCTAACACTGGGGCCCTTTATTATAGTTCTTTGTGCTTTGGTGACTCTTATTTTTCGTTGCTACTTTATAACCGTAATTTTGCTACTGTTGTGAACTTTACTACCAACATCTGTGTTTTCCAATTGGTCACAACTCACACTTTGAGAAACACTTCACCAGAGGCTGCTGTGGGAGCCAGTGCTGGGGTGACCCGGAATGTAGGGAACTGTGGGCAGGAGAGGCAGCCCAGCCATTGCTGGGGACGTACACACTGTTTCTTTCCTCCTACCTCCTTATCTTGTGCATGCCCATCATGGGGTCTGAAGAGGAACAGGTAAGGGGCAGATGAAGGGAATGTGGTCAGGGGAGTGGAGCTGGTAAGAGGGACAAGGCACTCTGAGGTGGCTTCAAGGGCAGATCTGCAGGAACCCACAGGACCTGGATGGTGTTCTTCCGCTGCTCTCCACTTACCTCTTCTTATGTTGCAACTTCAAGTTCTAGACAACTGAGGGTAAATAACTGGATAGGGTTGGATCTTACCCAACTGCAGTGACCTACTGAGGCCAATGGCTGCTCTTTGGAGATTTCCGTATGTCCCTCCTCCTTTCTTCCCCTTCCTTCTTTACCTCCTTCCTTCTCCCCCTTTGTCCCAGAGATTGAATCTTAAGTGCCACAACACTGCCAGGACTTCTTAAAGGGGCATTTCCCCACCCCCCTTCCAATCTTGTTTAAAAAAATCTTCTCCTGCTGGCTCACCCACTGGTATTGATTTTCTATTTAAATGTATTTCAGCCTAATCCCCTAGAGTGACAGCTATTAATTTGCAAAGTCTTGACAGGAGGAAGGCTGTAACTTCAGATCTGCAGCCCCTGGGCAGCAGAGATCTTAGCCGAGTTAACCTCTCAGGACACTCCTGCCCTCAACAGCCTCACACTGAGAGGTCAGTGAAGTTATCATTTTACATATGGTCATGAGAAACACCAGGCCAGTTGCTGGACTCATGGCAAGAGCTGTGTAGGAAGAACGCACCTTTTCTTCACTTATCATCATGACTGCAAAGGGCACTTGGATCTCAGAGTACCAGGGGAAAAAGACTGTGACTATTAATTGCCGTGACGACCATCTTCTTTGTGTACAGTGTGAACTAGATGACTTTAAAGTGTTTGGACACAAAGTTGTTTTGTATTTTTTTTAAAGTGGGGGTGGGGTTGGAGATTGTTGGAAGCAGTTGGCTTGCCTCTGTGGGATATAAAGTCAAAATTTCAGAGTGAGAGGAACGTGCTCTCCCAGTGTTTGCCTCTTGCAGTGGTTCAAAATTAAATAGAATATGATTTGTTATTCAGTGACATTAGGCTTCTAAAGGTGATAGAAGACAAGGACGGATGTGCTGTCTAACGACTGCCGGGAAGTTAATGCATTAATGAGGAAACTCTGGACCTATACAGACCAAGTTCATCCTCCAGTCAACCCCCACCACTCTCCTAAAATTTTGGAGAACAGGAAAGGAAAGCCTTGTGGTTTTTTTTTTTTTGTTTGTTTGTTTTGTTTTTGTTTTTGTTTTTTTTTTGTTTTGTTTTGTTTTTTTTCTGATGTTGGAGAATACATTTTTTCAGGGATTAATTCTCCTGAACATACCTTTGAGTCTCCGCCAGTGAAAGCGTTCCCATTTATGATTCAGAATTATTTATCCTGTTGTGGTTGTTTGATTCTCTTTGAAAATTCTTTTTTTCCTTAGCGCTTGCTTGACTTTCAAATTCCAGCTGATGCACATAGCCGCGGGATTGTCTATAGCAGAGGAAGCTCAAAGGGGGCTCTGCAGCTGCCAACCTACCACCAACCCGGCGCTTTGTTCCAACGTTGGACACACCTTCCCATTTAGAACTAGATTTGTTCATTTCTAACAAAGAATGCAGTTACAACACCACACCTTTTATTTTACATCTCAAGGAGGAAAGACTTGATAGCTTGGTCTTGACTTTCCACTTACCTTCTGCCCAGCATCCGGCACATTGAAAGATTTCAGGGCTTTGGGATAAAGGGATGAGAGAACAGTATAAAACCTAGAGTGTGAGGAAGAGGATGGTAACAGAGATGGACCTATTTGCACAGTTAAGAAGCAGCATGGGAAGATTCCAGAAGATTGGAGCTAGGGTGGGCTATATGCTTCGCATGTACAGCCCCTGGCTTCAATACTCAGTTTAAGGAAGAGATGGAGGGAGGGGAGAGGGAGGAGGGAGGAAGGGAGGAGGGAAGGGACAGGGAGGGAGGACAGAGGGGGCAGGGAGGGAGGAGGGAAGGGACAGAGGGGGGGAGGGAGGGGGCAGGGAGGGAGGAGGGAGAGGGAGGAGGGACGGAGGAAAGGGAGGGGGAGGGAGGAGGGAGAAGGAAGGAGGGGGTGGAGGAAAGGAAGAGGGGAGGGAGAAAGGGGGAGGGAGGGAAGGGGTGGAGGAAAGGAAGAGGGGAGGGAGAAAGGGGAGAGAGGGAAGGGGTGGAGGAAAGGAAGAGGGGAGAAAGGGAAGGGAGAGGGAGGGAGGGAGAGGGAGGGGGAGGGAGGGGAAGAGAGGGAAGAAAGGGGAGGGAGGGGGATGGAGGAAAGGAAGGAGGGAGGGAGGGAAGGAAAGGGGAAGGGAGGGAAGGAAGGGGAGGGAGGGAAAGAAGGGGAGAGAAGGAAGGAAAGGGAGGGATGGAGGGAGGGGGAGGGAGGAAAGAAGGTGGGATTTTTATCCACTCCCCCCTCCCCACCCCATGCAAGTTTTATTGTTGTTGTTTGGGAGATTTGAGGGATGTTTGTTGTTTGTTTGTCCCTAGACTCTCTCCCTAGCATTTCAAAAACACTTTTAGGAAGAGAAAAGATGAAAATCAAAACCAAGCCCCTGGATACACCATAGATTAGCCCAAGCCTGGCATGCAGCAGAGGTTCCTTAAGGATCCCCAGACTGGACAATTAGAATCTATTCAATGGGATACTAGTGGTCAGTTCCTCTCCCAGCCTTTGAGCTGAAATTCCTGTGTTAGCCATAACCTAGTCCACCTAGGGTGGAACACTCAGACCAAGGTGAAGTTCATTGTTCCTTCAAATCTACAAATTCCTGAGTTAAGCAGGTGACCCGCCCACCACCTGAGCAGTGGAGCCAACACCCAGTGAACAGTCAGACCAGTTCCCCTGAACACACCCTGGAATTTGGGGAGGGGTCTTGCCTGAAACTTTAAAATTCTGAGTCCTCCATTAATCCTTGAGACTTTGAACAGCAGCTGTTGTCTTGGTCTCATTTTCTTCTCGAAGGCCCATCCTATTTCATCCCCAGCTTTCCTTCCAGGTAACCTGTTTGATGTAACTGCTCGAAGTTACAGACTGGTGCCTGAACTTGGGACTTGGAAAAGGAGAGACCAACTGAGGGATGCTGTCTTGGGTGTAGTTCCATGGGAACAAAAAATGTTATGTATCCGGCACGGAAAGCAACATAGAACATTAATGTTAGTGCTATAAATGTCATTTTTTGAAGGCTGCTGTTGCAGGAGTGCAAAAGGGATATGGTCTAGACTGAATCAGCGTAGGCCTGATGCTGAGATCAGCTAGGGTATGACAGCAAATTGGGATGGCGAATTTTATTAGGTAAATTGTCCACAGTCTAGAACTGCATTAGGCAAGAGGAACTTCACCTTGGTCAATGTCAAGTTCCTGCCAGGTGGCCTGGCACCCCAATAAGGCTCTCTACACCTCTCTGCAAAGTCACATCTGCTAGTCAACCCCCACAGCTCTAAGCTTCAGTACCTTGCTCCTACCCATCTGTGTGTGGTTACCAGGCAGTGGCCAAAAAAGTGCTAGATATCATCTACCTTATTTTGTTTTTCCTGGAATTTTAATTTGGATAAAGTGTTGATTCTGAAAGCCAAAGGAGATTTATATTTGAGAAGAAAAAGATGAATCATAAAGGTACCCTTTCCTGGAAAATCTAAAGCTGCCCACTCTGGCTCTCCCTAAGGTAGACTGTCAGGGTTGCCCTTATAGGATCAAGGAATCCAGGCCCTCCACCTGACAGTCAAACAGAATTGGGTGTTTCTACTTCCCCTGTGATCTGTAGCCTGGAAGTTCACTCAATCCAGGGTCTTGGCATTTAAGCCCTTGTTTCTCTGCTGCTCATTGAATAGCAAGACTACTTACTACTACTATTACATTTGTTTTTAAACCCAGGTTCATGTCTCTGGAACTTTATCTTCTCAAAGCATATTTTCTATATGGCAGGGGATTTTAAAAGCTGTATAATAATTGATTAAGGAAACAATTAAATCATCAGATTCATGTGTCTGTGGTAGAGTTTGAATGCAGTTACTTGTCAATGAAATATTGTTTTCTGAAGCAGGGACAATGCTTGCAACATCCCAAGTGGGCATTATAAGAAAATTATTTATGAAGGTATTCTCAAGAAAGAAAAAAATGTATATCCAATTTTTTTTTCACTTTGTCATGCTGAAGACTCCTGAGATCTCTGGAATATCCTCAGACCCCAAGAGTTCCGGGAGATGATCTCAACGAGGATCAAGACATTTACGATAGAATATCTGAATTGGCTAAAAACAAAAACAAAAACAAGCCAATGCTGTATTGACTGGCTGGACCTGGTTTTCTTCTATTTCCCCATTCTCCTTCTTCCAATGAAGTATGAGAGAAGAATGTATTTTTTAAAAATATCCCATGACTCCATATCAGGAATAATTTTAGAAGTTAGATTGTTCTTTGCATCTAGTCTCCCTACTCCAATGCTATCCATTTTCTCCTCTGTCTTTCTGTTCCTCCATTCCTTCCTTTGTTCCTGTCTTCCTCTCTCTGTGCCTCCCTCCCTCCCTCCCTCGCTTCCTTTCCACCTTTCATCTTTCCTCCTTCTCTGTTCCATCCTTCCCTTCCTTCCCTCATTGATTTATCCTCTCTCCCTCCACTCATTCCTTCATTTCGCCTTCCTTCTCTTCTTTCCTTCACTGGAGACTGAACCTGTGTGTGTGAAGCACACGCACTCCCATGGAGCTGCGCCTAGCCCCGTCTTCCTGGTGTCTTCCCATGTTGCTCCTTCTCAGGGAGAGTAGCCTGTTCTCTGTGTCATCATCCTCATCACACTGGGGTTTCTACTCTTCACTCATGTCCTTACCCCACAAGTATTCCTGAAGTCTTCCAATGAGCCAGATACCGGTCTAAACATAGGTAGGAAATCGGTATGTGGAAAGATTACAGGATAGAGTTCATGCACTGCTAATCTCAGTCTTTCAGATTGTTGTTTTCAGAGATTGATGAGAGCTTCATTAATAGGGCAAAAGTAGGGGCAGTATTTATGTATATGGACATTTTAGGAATAGGTAGAGAGATTAAGAGATACAGTGTCTGGGTCCTATCATGTCCCTTGGAATGAGACTGTACTTTCATTATTAAACAAGCAGGTGTTGAAGGAGTGTTGCAGGGAAATATTAAAAAAAGAGCCCGCCATCTGTCCTGCCCTGTCAGGCCGCAACACCATGTCCTGGCAGGGTCCCCCCTCCATGGGTTTTCACAGCTGAGGTATTCTCTCCTAGCTAGCTTCCACAGCATCTCAGCAGTGTTTCTTCTCTGCCATAAACCCCTGTAACCAGCAGGCCCACCTTCTGGTAACCAAGTAAAAGAAAACTCTTAAAGTTTAATCAATTAATCAGATTTATGTATAAATAATATTACAATTTACAAGATGCCAATATAGTAATTTAGGAACCAATTTATAATGATAACAGCTTTATCCCAATATCTCTAACTTTATAAAAACATAGCTATTTGTGGCTAGTAAATGCCATGCAGGTCCATGTCCAAAGCCATCTTGGTTCTTCTCCCTTTTCCTCCTGTGACCTCTGTCGCTTCCCCCCAACTTATAGCTCTGCCTCTCTTTTCCTGTCCAATGACAGGCCTTCCACTTCCCTAATATGATTAGACGTGGAAAATCCTGCAACAAAGGAGATATTGTTATAGAAGTCTGTGGGAAGCCATCCTGAGCGATTCAGATTTAATGCTTACTCACGGCCCTAAGGAGGTGCCTGCTAAAATATGAGAACAATTGACTGGAGCCTTCCCCATGAGCTGTCGATGCGAGAGGATTCCGGGAATACCACAGGATGTTCCTGCCCTGGCCATGGAGTGTTCCTGCCTGCATTGACTCCGTGTGTCCCCACCGGATGACCTCTTCACTTCCTTCTTCGATCGCCGGGAGTGTCTCCACCCTTCCCTCCTTTGTTCTTGTGTGGGGATTGTTTCTTCTCTGTAAGCCTTAAGACTCGTTAACCTCCCCCACATTGAATGAGACCTTGACACAACCCAGACTGGCTTTGTCTTTCTTAGTGTGCTTGGCCTCCTTTCTCTCTTCCCCCCCATTTTTGACCCTCAGGTAGTGCCTCTTTGGGACCCTGGAATAACTGGATCTGCTGGATGGGTCAGAAGTCAATAACATTAGACTGAGCCTGATGTTGGGGTTGAGGGCAAGGGAGGGGCACAGACCATCTATTAGGTACTCTGGTGACAAGAGTGAAGAGAGTCCTTTTGAGTCACTGAGAATGGAACTCAGCATGACTGTAGCTCTGTGGACTGGCAGACTGGTGTGGACTCCCCACCTTCAGGGGCATCTTTCCTGATGATGCTGTGCTCTTCCATGGCTCCCTGGGCAATGGCATGAACAAGCAGAAGCCAGAGCTGGGGATAAAGAATAGGTCTGGCACCAGTGGCTGACTGTGGGTGATGGATGATAGTTTGCTCTTCAGTGTTGGAATACCAGAAAGGTCTACAGGACGGAAAGGACTAGAATGACAGTGTCAGAGCCCTAAGGTCATTGTAATTGGGCCACCTGTGTATAAGCATAAATAATATAACACTGTTGGAAACTATAATCATGGTACTCAATTCCCCAAGGAAATCTGAATTTATTTATACCTGATTTTCACAGACCAATTTGGGTCTCTCTAAAGTAGTCTACAAGGCAGATCCTCCCTCCCTGTTCTTCAGACCATTGCCTTCTGTCTCCATTCTATATAATTCTAGGAAATATTCTCCCAGTCTCATTGATTGTCATGTATCCATCATCATAAATATCTCCTTTAGTTTTTGAAGTAAAGTAATCGTAACTATTTTTTAAAAAGATTTTGTTTTAAGTTCCATTTTAGGTCTCTCTCTCTCTCTCTCTCTCTCTCTCTCTCTCTCTCTCTCTCTCTCTGTGTGTGTGTGTGTGTGTGTGTGTGTGTGTGTGTGTGTAGGGTGCAGGTTCTCAGGAAGTCTAAAAGAGGCCTCAGACACCCTGGAGCTGGAATTACAAACAGTTGTGAACCACACCATTTATGTGCTAGAAACAGAACTCTGATAGTCTGTAAAAGCAATATGAACTCTTAACCAATGACGCACCTCTCTGTCCCAGTGGTTCTCACCCTTCCTAATTCTTCGACCCTTTAATACAGTTCATTGTGGTGGCCCCCAATCATAACAAAATTTCATTGCTACTGAAAAACTGTAATTTTGCTACTGTCATGAGTGTAAATATCTGTGTTTTCTGATGGTCTTAGGTGATGTGCACACCCATAAATAGGTGCATGCATGCACACACACACACACAGACACACACACACACACAGAGTGTGAGGTAGATATACCAGCCCTGAAAATGTTATAGGGTAGGCAGTGATCTTGTGACCTGCAGTCACAATGGGCAAAGAGAGGGACTGACACACGTGGAGGAACGAAGGTTCCTCAGGTTTTCCAGCCTGAACACTCACATGAGGAAGCCCTTCTTCTTCAAGTGATATTTTGCTGTCTGTGATGCAATAAATAGTTCAGATGCAGATAACCTAAGCATCTCCTGCCTCTCGCAAGTGCCTGGGATGGGAACCCCAAAGCCTGGACCAGGCACAAATGTTGTAACTGAAGGCAAAGCATCACCCTGGGCTTGTACTATTAATTTTAAACTTACTCATTAGATGGTACTTTCTCATGAGTGTTTTTCCTCTGCCCCACCCCCTCCCTTTCCTCTCCCTCTCTCCCCTTCCCTTTCCTCTCCCTCTCTTCTCCCTCCCTTTCCTCTCCCTCTCTCCTCCCTCCCTTTCCTCTCCCTCTCTCCCCCTCCCTCTCCTCTCCCTCTCTCCTCCCTCCCTTTCCTCTCCCTCTCTCCCCCTCCCTTTCCTCTCCCTCTCCCCTCCCTTTCCTCTCCCTCTCTCCCTCTCCCTTTCTTCTCCCTCTCTCTCCCTCCCTTTCCTCTCCTTCTCTCCTCCCTCCCTTTCCTCTCCCTCTCTCCCTTTCCCTTTCCTCTCCCTCTCTCTTCCTCCCTTTCCTCTCCCTCTCTCATCCTCCCTTTTCTCTCCCTCTCTCCTCCCTCCCTTTCCTCTCCCTCTCTTTTCCTCCCTTTCCTCTCCCTCTCTCCCCCTCCCTTTCCTCTCCCTCTCTCCTTCCTCCCTTTCCTCTCCCTCTCTCCCCCTCCCTTTCCTCTCCCTCTCTCTTCCTCCCTCTCCTCTCCCTCTCTCCCCCTCCCTTTCCTCTCCCTCTCTCCCTTCTTCTTCCTTCCTAATATTTCTTTCCTGTGCATGTGTGTAAACATGCATGTGGAGGCGTGAGATGCACCTCCAGCACCATTTCCAGGAGTCTTTTACCTTACTAGTTTCTTGAGGTAGGGTCTCTCATTGAACCCAGCTAGCAGATTAGGCTGACTTGGTTGGTTAGAAAGCCCCCAGAGATCCACTGACCCCTACTGTTTTGACTTTTTAAACAGGTGTTCTCTGGAAGCTATCTCCAACTGATAGCCATTTGCAAATGAAAATCACTTTTCTCCCAGGGAATCTCACTGGGGAAACAAATCACTCTTAAGAGTTGGACCCATGTCCAGCAGTAGATGGCCAACACAAAATGAACTCAATGGTATCTTTGGAGGCTTTTTTTTCTCATAGTGTGAAATTTATACACATTATAGGTCCTTCGAGTATATATCTTATGATTTCCCGCTGTTTTGTGCTTTTATGGGATTCCTATTTTTTCCAGCTTGGGTGGTCTTTGCATGTATACGTGTATTGTGTGGTTTTTTTCCTTGGCTCTTTTTCTTATCTGGTTGTTTTGCTATATTCTGATTTGTTTTGGATTTATCTTATTTTATTATTATTATTCCTTAGAAGCCTGTTTGTTTTCTAAGGAGAGTCAGAAAGGCAAGGATCTGGAGGGGGGGAGGGGAGCAGTGTCTGGTTTTGGACCTGGGACAATGGACTGAGGTGCTTAGTTTACATCTCAAAGCAGACTTGCTCTCTGCAGTTTTCAGCATCCCGCAGTCCCTACTTGTCAAATCCTATCCTCAATCCTGAGCTTTTCCAGCCCATAGGCTGGGCTGCTCTTCCCTATGTAATACAGTCATTTTGCTTCTCTCTCTCTCTCTCTCTCTCTCTCTCTCTCTCTCTCTCTCTCTCTCTCTCTCCCTCCCTCCCTCTCCCTCCCTCCTTCTCTCTCTCTCTCTCTCTCTCTCTCTCTCTCTCTCTCCCTCCCCCTCCCTCCCTCCTTCTCTCTCTCTCTCTCTCTCCCTTCTCTCTCCATCTCTTCTTTCTCTGCATGTACACACACCCTTTCTCTCCCCACCTCCTCTCCCCATAGCTATTCCCCTGGTCTCAATCCTTGGGGTCTGTGAGCTCACCCAACAGCACCTTCACAATAAACCTGCCTTTGTATATGATCTAATCTGGCTTGAACTGGCTCATTTCACTGGCAGAGAAATAACCTAACCTATTAGGGAGGAACTGGAAGGAGTAGGGGGAGGGAAAACCATAATCAGAATATTAGAGAGAGAGAGAGAGAGAGAGAGAGAGAGAGAGAACTATGGGTTATAGGTATCTTAGGGTTTTATTGCTGTGAAGAGACATCATGACCACAGCAACTCTTATAATGGACAACATTTAATTGGAGTTGGCTTACAGTGTCAGAGCTTTAGATTATTGTTGTGGCTGGCCCTGGTGATGCTTGCATTAGAATGCAAACAAGTATCTAAGATGATAATGATGATGACAAATATTAAATAAGATAAAATAAAAACAAATAAACCAGGATAGGATGAAACAAACAAACAAACAAACAAATTAATAAAAAGAACAAAAGAAAAAACCCAAGAAATGAATACAGACACTGAGAGAGACATACACATTTACACACACAGAAAACCCATAGAAATATACAGTAGTTGTTTTTTTTTTAAATATTGCTGCTTTCACATCAAATCAGAGATGTCATTTTTAAAAGTTTTTGTTTCTCAGATCATTGCTACTTGATATTATATGTGGCTCTTTATGGCATATGAACCAATTATTATTCTAATTCCATCAGTGAGATCTGAGACCAGCTTTTTGTAATTGCTGTTTCTTTTTGTTTAAATGGAACTATGACATTAGCATCTGTGATCTGAAATATTTTGAGACCATATTATAGAAAAGTGTACTAAGTTCATGAATTGTAGGTGGAAAATAGTCAATTCTATAGACCCTGATGGCTATTGGATATTAGCTGCCATTCTGTAGCCCTGTGATCAAGATGAAATACGTGTCATGAAGAGTTTATCCAAGTCCCCAGTCATTGATAATGTGTAGCTGCCTGTAAAATGTAGTAGTTTCAAATTCTAGCTGGCTTGATGCAGTCTGCCCCTAAGTTGCTTAACAGCAGAGCCAAATGCTAGCTGGCCATCCCCGATGGCGACGGGGTGTGTATGGCCAGGCATGCTTCGTGTGGTCAGCTATGCTAAGTGTCTTAGAGTCTAAATAAACTTTCAGCAGTGATTTGGGAGCCAGTATGGGGCCAAGTTTATCATTTTTGGGTTGCTTGTGAAGAATCAGTAGGAACATTCTGTTTGTTTCTCCAAAGGGGTGTTTCTTGATGGATCCAGGCCTGTGGAGGTACTAGTGAGTCCCAGCTGCTAACCCTGGGGGTCCGGGGCGCCCTCCTTGTTCCTCTGCACTTTTCTTCCAGGATGCTCTTCCTTCCTGAGCTTCCTCTTCCCGTTAGCCACAGCTGTATACACATCTCCACTGGACCCTTGGAGGACAGACAAGTGGCCTGTCCCATTCCTGTCATCAATGTCACTCGGGGAACTAGCCACTAGGCCATGCTCATGCGCGGCACAATCTGTTTCCTCCTGGGCTCCAGCTTCATCTTCATACCGGCTGGAACTAGAGTCGTCCTGTCCTCTGGGGACCTTCTGTTCCAGGTTTAAGCTTCGAGTGGCGGGTAAATACAAAGCTATTCTTTTCCTTGTAAGCACATTATACAAACACAACAATTCCAAGCTGGAAAATTTTGTCAGCTGGAATCAAATTCAGTTAATGCTATTAACTCTTCCATCATTACAAAAAAATACTTAATTATGGAAAAATAGCGTGATGTTTTTATTTCTGCATGTAGCCTCTAATGCTTCTACAAACTCCTCCAACTTACTGAGTTTTTGTCTGTACACACATCCTTAGAGAAAGCCATTTCTCTTTTTCCCAGTTCAATGGAGAATGAGTAACAAAAGTCACAGAGCTGATGGGGGAAGAACAAATGGAGAAGCTTGAAAGTAAGTGTAGAAAACCATCAAAATGTAATTTACAGCGGAAAGCATGCCAACTCTAAAATTATTTTGTTGGTCACTAGGAATATAGGGATATAGAAATAAATCCACAAGGAATCCCAGCAGCTTCCTCATTTTAAAAGTAGGCTGTATCTTACCTCTCCAAAATTAGGTCTTAGCTGGTTTCTTCCAGTGTTCAGAAAACTCTAACTACCATTCAAGTATCCACCTCTCAAAATGCACATGGGTTAAATTTAGACAGAAGGACCTGGGTCAATTTTGTGGTAGAGCACACTCCCAACATCAATACAAGGAATGGATTCTTTTTAAAGCATACCAGCCTATCAAGAATGGACGTCTACAAAATCAGAGAATATCTACTCCAGATATTGTTTTCCACCCAGAAACAATCCATTCTGTAAGGCAAGGGAGGGATGCGATTCAGATGGTAGTGTGCTACCCTAGTGTGCACCAAGCTCTGGCTTAATCCCCATGAGTGGTGCACATACTTGTAATCTCACAACTAGGGAGGTGGACGCAAAAGCATCAGACGTTTAAAGTCATCCTCAGTTACCTGGAACAAAACGAAACCTCTTACCAAGACCTCAGTCAAAAGAACAACAGAAACACTAAAGCTATCTTGAACTCACAGGTCTACTCTACAGGTTCCTGCTCTGTCCTTACCAGCTGTGTGATCTCTAGCTTGGTGACTTATCTCAATTATAAAGAGGGGGTGTCAGCACCTCCTGGTAGGTGAGGAGTATATGGAACAACATATTTAAAGACTTTAACACACTCCCTGACTGGCAGAACACACAAACTGTGATTAGTACAAGTTTAATTTTATACCTGGGAGAGCCCAACTTCTTTTCTTCACAAGCCTTCTTACCCTGAGGTTGTCCTAGCACCCCACCTCTGCCAAGGGGCAGTTTCTATCCATGGTTTGTAAACTACGCAGGTCCTGTCAGCCATTGCTCTGAAGGGCATTTTCTCAGCTAATTCCACATAGATCATTGTCCAGGGTCCTATGTTAGGAGCTGATATACAAAGCAGCAGCACACAGTGATTTCTAAGTCGCTGTCTCTTCTAACAAATGGCTCAGAGTCATCTTCTAAGACCTTTGGCCAGTTCTTCCCGTGTGCAGTTCTCCCACTGTGCTGAAGCTGTCGCTTCACCTGGGTTTTGAAGTAACCCACCATTAAAAACATCAGTTTGTTTTCACATTTCCAATCTTCCTTCTAGCTAAGAGTATCCAATGGCATTCCAGTGCTAAATACTTAATGTGAACATTAATCATGGTCAGTGGTGCTTTAGGAGACACGCCTTCAGGTCACAGCTCAATGCAAAAGACAGTCACTATGTTGAGAGGACGAAGGTATCTGGAACAAATGGGAACAAGAAGGTGTTCATGTTCTTTTTCTGACAACAGACTCCAAAGCAAAGCTTATGAGGCAGGATAAAGACAGTTACTTCATACACATCAAGGGGACAACCCATCTAGAGGACAAGTCTCAATATCATACTTCAAACACAGGTGTACTCTCACCCTCTCACAGGAGGGTGGGAGTCTGTGAAGAACGTTCATTCACCATGTGTTTGGAGTAAAGGTCTTCATAACAAGTACTATTAGTTATAAAGTTACAGATTAAACCTAGCAAAGTAATAGTGGGTGACTTTAATTCTCACCAATTGACAAATTGTCCCCACAAAAAGTAAAGAGAGAAATAGGCGAATTAAGTGATACTTGATGGAATGAATGTTTTAATGCTGTGTGAATTTTGAAAGTTAACTTTTCAGCACATAGATTTTCCATAGTTAAAAATTTTAAAATTAAAAATACATACCCGGGTCTGGAGATGGCTCTGTGGGTCAAGTCTTTGTGCCATAGTATGAAGACTTGAGCTCAGATACCCAGCACTTAGGTAAAACTGGATACTGTCTCCTGTGACTGTAAACCCAGCACTCCTATGGTGAGATGGGAGACAGAGACAGGAGACTCCAGCAGCTCCCAAGCCAACTAACTTGAAGCACCCAGCAGTGAACAATAATCTGCCACAAACAGGGTTGAATGTGAGAACTGAATCCCAGGTTAGCCCCTGACTTCTGCACATGTTCAGGTACACAAGCACATTTGCCTTCACAGAGGAACAGCATCACATGCATACATGAATAGCACACATCGAAAGAAAACAATATGAATCTAGTCTATTTGTTTCCATTTCCTATGTTTAACTTGATGTTTTTTTTTTTTTACTTTCTTCTTTGATTATGTTTTATGGGATTTTTTCCCCCAATTTTTAAATTTTCAGAAGTAGAAAATAATCTAAATTTTTGTATCTAAGACTTTACTATTAAGGTCATATTATTTCTTTTCTGATATCTTTTTTTTTTCTGGTGCATGATGGTCTCAACTCATGTTTAGTCTGATTTTTTTAATGGAAGAATTGATAAGAATAGCCTTTTCTGTATGCAGTTTTGACAACCATTGGTAAATTTTGCTTTGTTTCCCACAAAATTTTCAAAATCGTATAATTTTGTCACCAATTCAATCGGACATCTATCTAGTCAGTGTAACACTGAATGTAAGATGTCTTGGAGGGTGAGGGAGGAGTGCTTATTAACCTACACTTACTAGGTACACCTAGGTACACTTTTGCAGTACCAATGAAATATATCAGTTGAAACCTTAGGGTGTCAAGCACTTCAGCTGGATCAGGGGTAAGGCACTATCAGGTTCAGGACCTAGGCTCAGGGTGCAAGCAGGAGGCCATGCTCTCTCACAGGAGGGTGGGAGTCTGTGAAGAACGTTCATTCACCATGTGTTTGGAGTAAAGGTGATCAAGACAGACCGAAGAAAGATCAGTACTTAGATATTATAGAAGCCATCAGGAGCTGGGAGGGGTGATGATGGCCATGTGGTCAGAAGTGTGAGAGAGGAAATTAACAAGAGATAGTTTTTAAATGGACTTCTTTCAGATTAAATAGGGACTGTCAGGAAAGAGGAAAATTAAAGTTAATTCTCAAGATTTGACTTGAGCATTTTAGCTAAAATGTGAATGAATGACAAGATCTAGGAAAATAAGATTTTTTAGGAGTAAGACTTTATCATTGTCATTTGAATTTTGGACGTGTCCTAGGGGTTTTGGTACTCACCTGTCTAAATTTTCAAATAAAATTGTTCTTGGAGTTCTAAGTTCATGCTGATGTACAGTTTCTCATTATGCAGTCAAAGATAATTCATTGAGTCTCTGAACCTCGTTTTTCATTTGGAAGGTAAGTATAACTGTAGGAGCTGTTTTATGAATTTTGTTGAGATCAGTTAGTTAGCAGAAAAAGTGTGTATCTAGCATACAGAAGTCATCAGAGTAAGCTCTTAGTATTGTTGTTGGCTAGTATATTTGGTCATTATGACTTTCTTGGGAAATTTATATTTGGTTTCTGATTTATTTGTCATTATTATTTAGGCAGGTCTTTTAAATAGACTTGATGCTCTATTACGATCCTTTGGGAGAAAAAGCCGTAAATTTTAGATTGTGTTTTGAAGTAAATCTTTACTCACGTGACTCAAACTAGCTTGGAACTTGCTATGTGCCGGAGGCTGATCTTGAACTCATGATCGTCCTGTTTCAACTTCCTGAGTTCTATAATCATAGACTCACACCATCGTGCCCAGCTTTATATGGTGGTTTGAATAAGAATGCCCCTGTGAGCTTACATATTTAAATGCTCAGTCCTCAGGCAGTGGCGCCATTTAGGATTTAGGAGGTGTGGCTTTGATGGAGTAAGTAAGCCGCATCTTGTTGGAGGAAGCCTGCCACTGGCATGGGCTTTGAGGTTTTCAGAAGCTCTCTGCTTCTTCCTGCTGCCCTGGATGTTGAGGTACAACTCTCAGCTCCTCCAGCACCATGTCTGCCACTATGTTTGCTGTCATGCTGTAAGCCAGCCCCAGTGAAATGCTTTTCTTTATAAGATTGGCTATGGTTATGATTTCTTTTCACAGCAATAGTACACTAACCGAGACACTTGGTTTCTAGATAATCACGTGACTCATTGACTCTTAGATCTGATTTTCAGAGAGTATCACTGCATTACCATTTCACATTTAAAGTATCCACTAGGGTATGAAACTTGTAGCTAACAAACATTTTCCTCTAAGGCTATGAGTAACTACTGTTCTGCCATCTTTGGATCTTTCCTGCTTAATGATTTCAGCCCTCTGGCTGCTAGCCTGGATTTCTACCAGATGTGTGATAGAGGTGTTTTTCCTCATTCTTGAGTTCTGCATTTCATTAAAGCATATACACTTCTTCCATTCATTTTGTCTCTATCAATGGGAGAGACAGCTCTGAAGGGCAGGCAGCCTGACAAGGTAGATTCTCGCATCCCATCATTGGTCTATCTTGTTAAACTGAAGGCATCCCCTGCATAAATGTCATTGGCCTCTCTCTCCTCTACCTAACCCAGGGAGCATCAACACTCATCATTAGCAATGACATTAACATATTTCTCCTTTGCCTCCTGAGATATACATCCTCGAAATCAATGCAAGTGAGTACACAGTACCTTTTCTGCCTCAAGTGTCATCTTTTTGGCCTGGAGAAGGAAAACATTCCCTGAGTTGCTGACATGTGTACTGGGGAAGAACCTTCTGGGTAGATAAGGCTGCTGTGTGCTAGCAAGGGAGTCGAGGGTAAGCTGTGTTTGTTTGTTTGTCTGTAGCTTAGCTATGAAAATTCATCCCCAACCATCATCACTGGTCTTCACTTTGCTTGTCTCCGTTGGTCTCGGACCCTAGGAGGATTTCTTTTGGCAGCTTCTTCCATGTTGCACCATTGCAAATCAAACCAAACAAAAAGCCCCTTTTTGGTTTTAATTTATATTTTGGCGTTTCTGTGTTGCCTCATCCCACAAAAACTTTTGTCAGATTTCGCATACCATTTTAGGTCTCTCTGATTTTTTTAGACTAAACATGTTATTTTGTACTTTTTAGGTCTTGAACTGCAATTTACATTATCTGAATTGTTTGTCTACTTAGATCACATTCTCTAGACAGCGTTCAATGCTTTACTAGGCTGCAGACAGATAGACTGATATACAAAATCTTCTATTTATAAAGTCTCTCTTTGGACTAATAGTCATCTGCAATTCATTGACTTCTAGAGTCGGATGCCTAACTTTGGAAAAGCTAAACACAAAATGTAAAGGCTCTCCTGAGCTACAGCTTGTGTGTTCATGTGAAAGTGTGACGGGCAGAGGGTCTCTCATTTGTCACTGCATATCCCCTGTGGGTTGATGTTCTAGCTTCCACAGATGCTTCTGCCCCTGCTTCCCAACTTTCAGTGCAGGCACTGGCATTATAAACAGGTGCCGCCCAAGTCAGCTTTTACATATGTTCTGGGGGATTCTATGTCAGATCCTTATGGTTGTACTCCATAAACACCAAGTTTACAATGATATAAAATGTACATATTCTACACTGATTTTTAATTGTTTGGTTTTGATATAGGGTCTGACTGCATAGGCCTGCTTGGCCTGGAATTTACTATGTAGATCAGAGTGTCCTCAGATTCACAACGATCCTCCTATCTCTGTCTCCTGGGGCTGAGATTATTTTTATTTAATTTTTAAAAAATTGCATGCATGAATACTGTATTTACATAATTTTACCACTTTAGGCTCCTCCCATGACCCCCTCAAGTTATTGAACTCATTTTCTTTAATTATTATTGTTACATATATACACATACATGTATGTATGTATACACACACACACACAACCTGCTGAACTTATTTAGTGTTGCTTGTAAATCTGGTTAGGACCATCACTGGGATTTGATAGCCTTCTTCGCCTCTCTTAGCATCCATAAATTAATTGCCTGAAGCTCTCTTTCTGGGTGGGACCTTAGTGCTATTGTCATTCAATTGGGGTTATGTAGATCTTGTTTATGACCATATTGTTGAGATTTTATGGGTACAACTTTCCTGTCTCATCTAAGATACTGCCCCCCAGAAGATACCCTAGTTCCCTGGCTCCTACAGTCTTTCCATCCCCTCTTCCATGATGTTCTCTGAACCTTAGGTGTAGGTTTTCACTGTAGATATACCACTTGGGGCCGGGTAGCCCATTATCAGTAAGATTTATGCACATGTCATCTTATAAGCTTGATGCTAAAAGTCTTTTTATGTTACTAGCATTTCACAGTAATATATGTGAGTCCCATTGTCCCAGTCTGCTGGGGCTGCAGCATCAGAGAGCTTAGAATGGGTGAATTATGAAATAAACAAATACATTACTCCCAGCTCTGGAGACTAAAAAGTCCCAGGTTAAGGTGCATGTAGACAAGGTGTTAGAAAGCACCTTCTCACTATAGACCATAGTTCCTCATTAGGTCTTCACAAGGCACAGGGGTGAGCAAGCTCTTTCAAGTCTTTCTGGTAAGACACTAGACCTATTTATGAGAGTCCCAGTAACATATATCCAGAATAATTTCCTGAAGGCACAACCTTCTAATGCTCTTTTAGCCTTGATTATTGACTCCCACGATTTCTGTTTGTGAAGGAACAAATATCCAAACCATAGCAACTACCACTGTGCATCTCTTCTGTCACCTTCTCCTCTGAGTGTGTGACGAAGTGGAACGGTAAGGTTTTTCTATTCAAAGGAACACAGATTCGGTGCACTCAAGAATTTACCACTTTCTGAACAAGCAAACCAACTAACAAGCAGCAGAAATGAAAGCCCCTACCCAAGCGAATCCAGGTGTTCCCTCTAGTAACACCATGATGGTGGGGGCTGGGGGCACAGGGTGGGTGGGGCATGGGGTGGGTATGAGTGGAAGGAAGCAGGATCTCAGTAAGGAGGTGCTGTCCTGTTCTCTCACACAACCACACCCTCTTATTCCTGTTCTATTGTAGACATAGATGCTGTTGGCTCTCCAAAAGCTTCGATTAGGAAAGTAAACAAATGTAAGGCTCAAAATTATCTTTTCATTATACATTTCTAGGTATTTTTAATCATTCTTTTTTGCCTAAAAGACAAGCCATGTTCAGCTTGTTATTTGTCCCTTCTCTCCAGCAGACACACACTCTGGAGGAGTTTCTTAGCTTGGCAGTTGAAAGGTGGTTAAGAATCCATGGTGGAAGTCAAGAGCATTATTATAAATGTTTAACTTTGCTAGGTGTTGGGAATGGAACCCAGACTTTTTTTTAAAAATATTTTTATTTTCTATATTCTTTGTTTACATTCCAAATGATTTCCCCTTTCCCGGATCCCCCCTCCCCATATGTCCCATAAACCTTCTTCTCTCCATCCCTTCTCCAATCACCTCCCTCCTTTTTCTCTGTCCTTATATTCCATTCCAATGCTAGATCAATCCTTTCCAGGATCAGGACCCTCTCCATACTTCTTCATGGGAGTCATTTGTTATGCAATTTGTGCCTTGGGTATTCAGGGCTTCTGGGCTAATTAATATCCACTTATCAGAGATTGTATTCCATGTGTATTCTTTTGTGACTGGGTTACCTCACTTAGGATGATATTTTCCAGATTAAACCACTTGCCTAAAAATTTTGTGAATTCATTGTTTCTAATTGCTGAGTAGTATTCCATTGTATAAATATACCACATTTTCTGTATCCATTCCTCCTTTGAGGGGCATCTGGGTTCTTTCCAGCTTCTGGCTATTATAAATAAGGCTGCTATGAACATAATGGAGCATGTGTCTTTATTGCATGCTGGGGAATCCTTTGGGTATATGCCCAGGAGAGGTATAGCAGGGTCCTCTGGAAGTGTCATGTCCAGTTTTCTGAGGAACCTCTAGACTGATTTCCACAGTGGTTGTACCATCTTACAGCCCCACCAGCAGTGGAGGAGTGTTCCTCTTTCTCCACATCCTTGCCAACACCTGCTGTCTCCTAAGTTTTTGACCTTAGCCATTCTGACTGGTATAAGGTGAAATCTCAGGGTTGTTTTAATCTGCATTTCCCTAATGACTAATGAAGTTGAGCACTTCTTAGGGTGCCTCTCGGCCATCCGAATTTCTTCAGGTGAAAATTCTTTGTTTGGATCTGTACCCCATATTTATAGGGTTATTTGGTTCCCTGGGGTCTAACTTCTTGAGTTCTTTGTATAATATTGGAAACCAGACTTCTAAATGTTCTAGGCAAGTGATGTGCTATTAAGATTTTGCCACAGTCTCTAGAGCATGGTCATTTTAATGGAAGGTAAGCATAAAACAAGACAATGAAACAATACATCTTACACTATAAGAAATGCAAAAGGATAAGGTCTTATACACTGCTTGTGAGACAGAAACCTAAATGGTTAGCAAGGACTTGAATGTGGAGGCACATAGTGGTGTTGAAACTCGAGCAGAAGCCATGTGTAGCCCATTGCATGCCGCCATGGCGTTGGACATCTGTGTTGTACTCTAGTGATTGATACCAAGGAAAGCTTGCCTCCCTGCTGATCATAGTGCTTACTAAAGAAGACAGCGGGTTATGTTCTGAATGTTCTGGGTGCAAATGCTGACAAAATCATGCTTCTTCCTTCAACGTGTCTTCAGGGCCTAGGGGGATACTTTACATAGTGGAGATTCTTAAAAGTAAAAGTGGGGCTGGTGAGATGGCTCAGCGGTTAAGAGCGCTAACTGCTCTTCCGAAGGTCCTGAGTTCAAATCCCAGCAACCATATGGTGGCTCACAACCATCTGTGATGAGATCTGATGCCCTCTTCTGGTGTGTCTGAAGATAGCGACAGTGTATTTACATATAACAAAAAATAAATCTTTAAAGAAAATAAAAATATTTCAGAACACATGGGATAGTGGATAGTGGCTACTCATTTTTTATTTTTAATGCTGGCCTCCCTCACCCTTTCCTCCCTCCCTCCTTCTTTGTCTATCTGTCTGTGTTCATATTTGTGTGCTATGGCCTATGTGCAGGGGCCAGAGACAACCTCACATGTTCACCTTCTACTTTATTTGGGAGAAGATTTCCTGTTGCCGCTGTACTTTGCCAGGTTGTGCCACCTGTAGATTCTGGGCATTCTCTTGTTTCTGCCTCTTACTATGGGGGCAAGCAACTAGGATTAGAGATGAATGCTACTGCATCTGACTTTATGTGTGTTCTAGAGATTTGAACTCAGGTCCTCACACTTACAAGGTACGTTCTTTACCCACAGAGCCGTCTGGCCAGCCCCAATAGAGGCTATTTTAAAAAGAAATAGAAACGAGCCTGCTCACTGGTACAGCCGCGAGGACGTGGCTACTTGGATACTTTGATCTTCAAAGGGTACATCTTCTTTTCTTCACCTTCCATATGGAAAGTAAAATCGACATTATAGGAAAAGAGTAGAAATAGAAACTTTTTTATTTAATTGTTTCAATTATTTAAAACTTAGCTGAAAACTTCCCCTGAGAGGGGAGCACTGTGGAGCACCTCCTGCATTTTGATCATACTGGGAAAAGCCTAATTTTATACTCTCTGCCCCCCCCCCCCCCCCCCCGGTTGCTTCAGTACAAGGAGAAATTACTCTGTGGCCCACCACCATGGAGAAAAAGTGGTTCTCTCTTGGAGTAATTCAGGCCTCCACCATTCCAACTCCCTCTCGCCTCTGCTTAAGTATAGAGCTCAGGAGTTCCTTCTAGGTGCGGTTGTTTCTAAATGGCATGCACTATTTTCCACTGACAGCTTGTGGGACACCCAAGTAGGCCACCAGGGTGCTGGAAAGAACCAGAAAAACAAAGGTATAAGGCCTCTCCTCCCACTCCACCCTCCAATTGCAGGGTTATCAAGCCGGAGCCTTTAGCAAGCTAGTGACCGAAGGGTTTGGGGTTTGGATGGAGAAGAACGAGGGGGTGGGGAGCAGCATTAGAGAAAGCTGATCTGATCAAATGCCCAGAGCAAGTTCAAGGCATGTCTAAAGACCTTCTGTCAAAGAAAAAATATATACTGTTTTGCTTTCCATGAAAAATTCATGAAACAAAACCTAGGAATTTCTCACAGTATACGCAGGGGGATGGGCGTTTCCCCTTCAGAACCAGCAGAATGAGAGAGCAGTAATTTGGAATATTGCTTCTGTGAACGAGGGTATAGAATATGCCTGAACAGCTTAGGCAATCTTTGCAATCAGATCCGTCTTGGAAAATTCTGCAGCAAGCTCCCCGTGTGTTCCGGACTGTTCCAGAGGCTAGGCATTAAAATGGAGGAGAAACTATCACGGGGTGGGTTGAGCTTTCTCCTCAGCTTTCCTGGTGAGATCTCTCGCTGCTCAGAACAAATGATTTCACGTTTAACCACACAGAGTTGATTCATGGTGGTCCCGTCCTTGGGAACACCCAGACTGCATCCTTTTCTGATGGCTTCTTCCCCTACTGCCTCCTTTGAGGCGTGTGTGTGTGTGTGTGTGTGTGTGTGTGTGTGTGTGTGTGCTCATTTATGTGCAAGTGTACATGGGTGTGAAGGCCAAAGGAAAACCCTGGGTGCCATCCATCATTCATTATGTGCTAACTACTTACTCACTTGTTTGCTTGCTAGCTTGCTTACTTACAGGGAGCGTCTTTGCATGGCCTGAAGCTCACCAAGCAGGTAGAATGGCCGAGTAGCAGGTCCAAGGGAGCTGACTGTATATGAGCTTCCAGTGAGTGCTAGGATTTCAGGGCAAGCTGCCTTCTTAAAAAACAAACAAACAACCTCTCAAAAACAACAACCATCCCTTCCTGCCACCCCCCCCCCCATGAGTTCAGGAAATCAAACTCAAATCTTCTGCTTTCAATGCATATAGGCGACCAAGAGAGACATCTCTAGCCCATGACTGCCAGTTGCTATTTACCAGCTGCTACAAGGGACACATGGGGGCTCATCTGAAACCTCCCTGGAGGCAGTGGTTGTGCTTGGGAGGGCTTGATGGTAAAGGTACAGATCAAATATTGAAAATACCCAGAGAGGATATGTCAACCTGCCAACAGGCTCACATCCCTGTCTTTAGTGTCAAGCCTCCTTCCAAGCTTGGGAGCTTGGACATCTTACTGGGGGGGTGGGGAGGGAGGGTTTAGATAAAATCAAAGTGCCATTTGTAGGAACAAGTGGCTATTCAAATATGTTCAGTTTTTACCCTTATAGTCCGATTCCTGGGATTTTGAGGGTCATTCTCTGTTTTTAGATCTTTTTCTTTGTGCTTCTCTGCCCAACCACTTTTCACCCATTCAACTTCCTGTTCCTTTCTCAAATCCAGCCCTTTGTGTGACTTGGCATCTCTCTACCTTCACATGCCCGGAACACTTTCTGAGCAAATATTTTATTAAACTTCCTAAAAACACAAGAGCAGAATGAGAAGAAAAGGGCTATGCAAGCAAAGTCAGGAGCACACATGTTTACCAGAAAGCACGCCCACTCGTGTCACTATAGGGTTTTCTGGGCCTCCCTCATAGTCATTCTTTCCTGAGCCAAAAATGCCACTCAGAACAAACTACACCCGTGGCCCTTGATACTCATGTTTCTGAACGCAGATTTCCCTAGTGATATGTTTCTGAGGTTGAGGACAGACTGCACAGCGTTGGTGTGCAGACTGTGCTGCTCCGATCGTTACTGTTATCAAAGAAGAAAAATCACAGGACGGAAAGAAGTGCTTCAGCTCCAAAGTCCTGGTTGGAAGTTAAGAGAGATAAGAAAACTAACTTTTCCAGCAGCGGTGGAAATGGATATTTGCGTGAATGCTCAAAAGAAATGTTTAAAAGTTCTTACAAATAAAACCTAACGTGTATTGAGCAAATCCAGTGCTTGACTACACCTAGTTTTCCTATTACCATCGATACTTATACATATTAACTCATGATACTTTGTCAGCCATTAGTGGGATAAGTCAAAGAAACAGCTCTTACCCAAAACATCTGTTGTTAGGAGCCATGGGATAATGTGTCTCTCTGAAGTTCTTGCAACCTCCAAGGTGGTGGTTATAGGAGGTGGTGTTAGGAAGTGACTATACCAAGGTGACATAATCCCTGTGAACAGGCTTAGTGTCCAGATGCAGGCTTGAGGGGAGGGGGAGTCCCTTTGCACTTCTGCCTGTGAGGAAGAGAGAAGGTGTTATCTATGAAATATAGAATGTTCATGAGACAGCTTGTCTATGGGTACTTTGATTTTGAACTTCTCCACTTAAAAATTTTGAGAAAGCAATCGCAAGTGGTGAGGGAGGGAGGACCTGGGAGGGAGAGCAGGTGTATGTGAGGGGAGTCAGGGGAGAGGGAAAACTGATCTGGTACTGGGTGAGGGAAAAGGACTGAAGTCCTGAGGGCCAGCAGAAAGAATAGAAACAGGCAACCTTCAGATATAGGAGGTTGGGGGACACTCCATAATGCATCAGAGACCTGGGAGGTGAGAGACTCTCAGGACTCAAAGGGAGGAACACTTTAGATGAAATGCCTGGCAGTAGGGAGAGGGAACTTATAGAGCCCACCGTCAGTAGGAAGACAGGGCATCAGATGAAAGAGTTGAGGGGGCATCCCATAGTCACAACTCTGACCCATAAGAGTTGCTGTCTGAAAGAATTACAGGGATGGAAATGGAGAGGAGCCTGAGGAAAACAAGATCCAGTGACAGGCCCAAAGTGGGATCCAGCTCAAGGGGAGGTCCCAAGGCCTGACACTCTTATGGAGGCTGTGGAGCACTCACAAGAAGGGAGCTAGCATGACTGCACTCTGGAAGACCCAACAAGCAGCTGAAAGAGTCAGATGCAGATATTTGCACCCAATAATGGACAGAAGCAGCTGATCCCTGTTGTTGAATTTGCTAAGGCTGAAAGAAACTGAGGAGAAGGACAACCCTCTAGGAAGTCCAGCAGTCTCAACTAATCTGGACCCCCGGGATCTCTCAAACACTGGACCACCAAACAGGCAGCATGCACCAGCTGATATGAGGCCCCCAACACACATGCAGTAGAGGACTGCCGGGTCTGTGTTCTTTCAGAGATGATGCACCTAACCCTCCAGTCAAGAGACTGGAGTTTAAAGGTCAGGTGGACATCCCCAGGGAGACAGTGAGGAGGAGGTATGGGATGTGAAACAGTCAAAGAGTGAATGGGGTGGGGGTGGGGTAAAATATGGAGTGAAAAAACCAAACACATTTAAATAAAAAAAAATTTTGAGAAATACATTTCTGCTGCTTCCCGTTCTCCAGTCTAACAGTTTGTCAGGGCAGGCTAGACAGACTGAGGGACTAGAACAGCCTTCTCCAGGTTCAGCTCCATATTCACCCTTGTGTTCTTATTTAAAACCAATTCCATAAAAGCCAGTTACACTTTTAAACAAACTTTATTATATTTTCACTCATTTTGTGGAATATTACCCCGCATTTGTCCAGGCAAACTGCAATGTGTGAGTTAAAATTTTGGACCAAAACAAGTGGTCCTTTTGAGGTTGAAATATTATCTAGCTGTTGACATTTGCTGAGAATCTTCTATTCTTTTGCAATGCTGTAAACTACCAAGACAGGAGCCAAAAATGCTCTTCATTAAGGAACTCTCCATCTTTCTCCTGGGACGTGTATTTTGTTTTATTTTTGTCTATTATTTCTAATGGGTTCAAAACACACTACCTTTGTATTTGCCTGTTTATTAACTATATATTAAAAAAAGAGTATGTCTCAAATCCTGAGTATTAGGGTCAACCATCTAAATATATTTTCAGACAAGTCTATAGTGCTGTGAGGACACTTGCAGAGACTTAATGAGGCTGAACTAGGTATTACTAAATAGCTTTTCCAAAGAAGCGAAGGTTGAATTACGTGAAAGCAACCAAACCGCCTCCCTCTTTTTTTTTTTTAAACTCTCCTAAACTATAGAGACCAGTTCACTTACCAAGTGAGAACTCAAGTCCCAAGAAATGCCCTAAACACAGAAAAACAAGCTTGTGGATGAATGCACCCCCTTTTCCTCCTTCGTCGTGGCAGCGCCAGGTGGCAACCCCTGGAGCAGCCTGCTGCAGACACCCTACCTGCCAGCCAAAAGCTGGCAGGAATTAAGCAGAAACACGTGCTTCCTGTGAAGGGCAACGGTCAGCAGGTGGGACGCTGGCAGACTCCGTTTCTGAGCAGCCTCCTGTGTGGTCATCTGGCCGCCCTCCTTCTGGGCACCCAGGGCCGGGAACAAGTCATTTTCTCAGCCCTGTGTTGGAAGTCAGTCAAGTGCAATTACCCTGAATGTCGCCGCGGAACGGAGGACTTAGAGGCTCCACACAAATTGAATTTTGAGGCCAGCCTGAAATTACATTAGATTTGGGGGCTTTGACAAAAGCCTGTCTGAATCCCCCTGCAGTCCCTCAGGGCTATCTCTCTTTAATCATTCACTAATGTTTTCCCGGTGAGGTCATTGATTAATGGATGACGTAAATCTCTCAGTCCCCCCCCCCCCTCTTAGGACAGTATATAATGTTTTATTATTTTGTCCTTTTTTGACTGCTTTTGAGATAGCAAATGTGAAACTGATTTCTGAAAGTCAAAAAATTGGTATTTCTAATTTTGTGGTGTATTATTATAAATCTCAAAAGCAAAGAACAATGGCTGGCCTGTGACATCAGCAGGGATCCTATCCTTCTCAGTCCTTGTCTTTAAGGACAAGCACTCAAGTGCAGAGAAGCCAGGGGAGTTAAAGATCTGACTCATGAGAAGAGCACACCGCTCTTTCGGCACAGGAAGTGTGGATGCCCACGCACAGACGATAGCATCCGGAATCTCAGATAATTATTTCATTTTTCTTGATCTCTTATGAAAGCAATAAGTCATGAATCTCAGAAAATTGTTTAAATTATAACAAAGCCAGAGGGCTTCCAGTTCCCTCACCCCACCTCTGGAATCGTTAGCAGCCTGCCACACCTACAACCACTTGTTAGCTTAGAATATTCTGTGTGAAAAATGGTCAAGTCCAATAGGCTGTATATACAAGATTTGTCTTTTCATCTTCAAACACAGAATTTGTTTTTGTTTTTGTTTTTAAAAAACTTCTTAAGAAAATTACAGCTTATAGTGTGGTTTCCTTTCCCTGACCAGAGCATTGATTAATAATATTTCGAAGATGGGAAGAGATAATGAATTGTTTGAATACAATCTATGGTTGGGGTGGGGGAATCAGAAAACACTACTGTGTAGGGCATTTGACAATCTGATGTTTTGGCAAGTTTGGCATCAAACCGTGTTTCTGTAAAAAACAAAGTAAAAGTGTATCTCAATTTTATTTTGCATTCACTCAAGAGATGTTTGTTAGAAGCCTAGCATGTCAATAGAATTTGGTGGTACATGCTTATAATCTCAGTTCATAGGATCTAAGGGCTGGAGGATCAAGAGTTCAAGACCATCCTCAGCTACACAAGAAGTTTAAGGCTGGCCCCAGGCTACATGAAACCTTTTTTTTTCCTTTTTTTTTTTCAGCCAGCCAGCAAGCAAACAAAATAAGTCTAGCTTTTGCAAGCTTGGGATCAAACAATGGAACTAATGAGAACCGCCAGTAGCCTGGTCTTCACTAGCAATGGTTAAGGAGACAGACAGCCTTGTTTGGTTACACATGTATAAGCAGAGTCATGACATACTATACATTCTCTTATGCCTGGCTAATTTTCTCTGTCATGTCTAAGAAATCCATCCACGTTGCTTAAAATGGTTTGCTCATTCTCTGTGACATATAATGTTCTATTATGGTAGCATACCGTAATGCATTTATCTATTATTCTGGATTAGAATTTGAGTTGTTTTCTGTTTGGGTCATTATAAAAATTGTCTCTGTGCTTATTCCTATGTATGTGTCTTGGTGAACATGTATATTTATCTCTATTAGTTATATACCTCTGAACAGAATTTCTGAACAAGAAGACCACTCGACATGCCCACACCTCATCATCTCAGAGATACTAGCAGAAGTTTCCAAAGTGCCTGCAGTAGTGGCCACCAGCACCACCCACGTGTGTGTTTTCCTTTAGACTTCTCCTGACTGCACTTGCCATTATCCATATTCTTGGGCAATTCTCTTAGACATGTAGCTCCTTCACATATAAAATAAGTATAAATGCAAAGATGTGTTTCTGTAGGGAATTTAATTATAAAGGCCAGGGTGAGTTCTTCCAGACACAGTTCTGGCAGAGAAAGAAAAAGATGCAGTGATTCAACTTATAATTGATTTTGTGACGCCTTCAGAACTTGAACCCTCACCCTGGTGCATTTCTTTGACACCATCTCTCTTCCATTACATTACACTTCTACTTCTCTACAGACCTCCTGAGATTCTGGAAATTTGGCCCACGCTGTTCTAAAGAACTCCATGGCTACATGTCATCTCATCCTCATAATTCCACGGCTTCAGTGGCTACTGTATATGTCAGGTGTGGGGAATGAGGCACAGGGTGAGTGAGTCACTAGTCATGAACAAGGAGTCACATAGACTGAGTTTGGAATGGAACAGACAGATTCAAATGAAAGAGCTGAATTTTTATGCTGTTCTGAGCTACTCTGAAGCTTACTTCTCTTCCTCTAAAGTGTGCCTACACTTGGCAATACATATAGGGAATTGAACTCTTTATTAGCTAACAGGATATTTATTTATTAAGTTTACCATGCATGTACATAAATACTTTATTATATTTTTTCCAATTTTTTGAGAATTTTAAATAATGTATTCCCTTTTTATGTTTTTGGATCATATTTTAATTACAACATTTTTCTTTCTTTCCTCCCTCCAAATCTTCCCATATACCTCTCTCTGCTCTCCTTCAAATTCATGGCCTCTTTATCCATCATCCATTGCTAATGCATGCATATATATATTTAAATATACATACATTCTCAACTATAATATGTTGACTCCATATAATGCTTTAAATATAAGTTTAGTCTTGAATAAAACCTGTGAAATTTCAAAAATCTCTTCTTTTATTATCTTATTTGACCTTCAAGAGAGTTAACTGAGGAGATAATTTAGGACTAAGACATTTAATCAGTTGCTAAGGTAAATGGCAGCCAAAGTTAGATGGCGTGTTAATCACAAATCAGGACCAGGAACTATTGTGTATTTCCCCATGAACCCTGGAGACTAAGACACACAGAAGAGTTTGAATTAAAGGTAAAGAAATGAAAAGGTTTAAGCTTCTTGTAACCCACGCCAGAAGGCTAAACGAAGTCTTTAACACTACTTCTGGTTTGTGTTTGCTACCGATTGTTGGAAAGCATTTTCTTGCCCTGACACTGTGCCCTGTTCTCACAGATGATGCTCGGGAACCCCGTTTTCAGTAGTGTCGGAATATAAATGTCTTCATGAAGACCAAGTCTAGTAACTTACATGTATAAAATATTTGTTAGTATGAATGACCTCAAACTCAATAAAGCAATGAAACCTCACTGTTTTGTGAGTCATGAAAGTCTACTATTTTAGATCAATTACGCTAGAAATCAAAAGAAAAATCTGTTTTTAATGACTTAATACCATCCGGTGGACAGCACTGTGATTTTCCTAACACCCAGTAAGGAAAACAAACCAATTTCCATGTGCCACCACTCTGATCAACGTTGACTCTAAACGCTCTAAGTATTTCAGTGCCACCCAGCATGTAAACACCTATGTCATATGTTACTTCAGACTGACATCTTCCATGTTGGCTAAGAAGGCTGGGTCAAAATCCAAATGTGAGTCTTGCTCATTCTACCACAACGATATTCTCTGTTTTCTTGCAAGGTCTCCCTGCCCAGCAATTAGGAAAACAAATCTTCCCACATTTGCCTCATGGTTTTCAACTCTCTCCTAGACTTTGGTTTTAGCTTTGTGTACCTCCTCCATTTCAACCTCACATGCTCGTAAGAGGAGTTCTAGGCCTCTGCCATTCCTCCTTTTTGGATCTGAGACTCTCTTGAACATTCATTCATGAGTCGTGAAATCATTTAGGGAAGTTTAGCCTGTGCTTAAAAACACAATGTGAAATAGGCTGCATTGAAAAGGAAGTGTGTCGCAATGGTTTGTGACGCTTATTTCCACTAAATGTAGTGTGCTGACTGCTTTCCTGGTGGTTGGAAATATGCCACTTACTTAATCTAGTATGTAACAACTTCAAATCTACCTGTGTAGCATCTCGGAGTGGTAAAGGTTGAGGTGATCACACTATAGAATGAAGAGAGAAGAAAAATATACTATATGTGCAGGCACAAACATATACGTGTGTGTGTGTGTGTGTGTGTGTGTGTGTGTGTATACACATAAATATGTAACTATATCAAACTATCATCTTATAGATGAACTGGCTTTAGTGGCTAAAAGAATATGCCTTCATCCTTATTCTTTATCAGACTTTGCATAGTCATTGAGATACTTGTTTCAAACAATGAGGAAAACACTTAACAATCTTTAATCCAGAGCTGGAAAGATGGCTCAGTGGTTAAGAGCACTGACTGCTCTTCCTAGAGGTCCTGAGTTCAATTCCCAGCAACCACATGGTCTCACAACAGTCTGTAATGGGTTCTTCTTCTGGTATGTCTGAAGAGAGTGAAAAAAAATTGTCTTTAATCCACAGCCAGATAGCCAGTAACAGAAACTGTATGTCTTTTCTTCCTATATTAGAAAAAAAACATGATTTTTTTTCCTGTCTTGGTGGTACTTATTCTTCCCATCCCTACCAAAGACCCCCTGACTCCTTTAGCCATAGGACTCAGATATAATTTATCCATCTTCTATTTGTAAGGTCCACAGTAGGGGATAGCAAAAGTATCCTTTTGGCCACAGGGTTTTGTTCAGAGTGGGGAGCAAGAAATATGACAAATAAATTGGGACTTCAAACTTGTTCAGATTTTTCTTTCTCATCCTTCCCAAATGAGGGTGAGTACCATGGAGCCCAGGAAGTCTCAAGGGAGCACGAGATCTTCTTGAGAACTGACACACTGCTTCAGAGGCAGAGTGAGCACTGAGGGTGAGAGATGTGGTGTGTCCTTTGAACCACCAACCAAGTTTTCTGTGAAACCAGACCTGTCATTGAATTCTTCAGTTATGCTATTGATATGATGTGTGTGTGTGTGGTGCGTGTGTGTGCGTGTGTGTGTGTGTGTGTGTGTGTGTGTGTGTGTGCGCACGCGAGGTGTGGAGAGAGAGAGAGAAAGAGAGAGAGAGAGGAAAGAGGGGGGGTGGGGGTGGGGATTGGGGTTTATAACCAGCAAATCCACCATTATGCAAAAGAAGTTTACATACTGCTTGTTCTTGGTATAACTGCTTAGCTCCCAAGCATAATTAGAACAATGCATCAGGTTGATTGCGCAAGATGGATGGGGCACTTTAAATATTTCTTTATGTTTAGGTGGAGGTCCTTAGTTTTTCAAGATATTTGTGTGTTTCCTTAAACTATGCTTCATATTTTGCATAGTTCACTTGTACAAAAGTCCTTCTGTTTTACCCTTTGTTTATAAATCTATCTTTTAAAAAATAATAAACCCGAGGTAATCTGTGATGTTCTATCCCAAGTAATCTTCCCTCATTTACTTCAGGGAACCATTTCCTTCAAAAAAAAAATGACCTAAAACCACGGCTCAAAACCATCTGTTACAGTCGTGCCGACAATCAGTCTTTATCAAGACATCCAAAGCAAATGATTTCTTATTGAGAAGTAGGAAAGGGCCTGCGCTTGTGAAAGCCTTCAGTGTTCCCGTACGGTGTTAACACGCACACCAGCAACCTGTGATTATTTATAATTTCTAGGTTGATGACGCTCTTCATTAGTTCATTTCTCAAGAGCCTTTATTGCTTCCAGAGGCTGTTCACTGAAAGTAACAGAGGAACCAAAGGATCGATTCATCCTCAATGCAGAGCAGACATAGAAGGCTCTAGAAAACAACTTAGAGTAAAGGAATGTTGTAAATTGGGTGCTGTGTCCTTTATGACTTTAGTATTTGAACTGAAAGCCTCACAGCCTTCAGTGGGCGGTTCTCTGTATGTTGGCAGACAGCCCATCTGAAGTCAGGGAGTGACTGATCATCCAGGCTGTATGTTAGAAGTTAGCTTCAGAGGAAGGACCTGGGGCCGTCTGAATCCTCACCAATCCTTTCATGTCTATATGGGCGACATAATAAGTTTTGCTGTAAATTATCAGCATGTTCTTTCTGTGTTTAGTCACTCCACATTCAACTATACCTGGCTTTTGACTAGACAGAGAAAAAAGTATTCCACAACATGTGTGAAAATCAACAGCCACAACATGGATAAATATTTCAAATAAATCTGTAAAGTGCAGAATTCTGTGATTCTGTGAGCTGGCTCAGAGAAGGGGCCTTGGAATGGTTCTGAAGCACTTTAAAATGTGTACCTTATAAGGCAAAATGATCCAGGATGGAGAATTCTTAGAAAGGGATGAGAGTTATTTTTACTTTTTTAAAGCAGGTTTTGTACAAGTCTATCCTCTAAGCCTAATTGCCACCATCTTTGTAGTTATACCAGGCTAACTCATAGACAATCATCTTAGCTGGGTCTGTTGACTACTGTCATCCCCCATAGAAAGAGAAGGCCAAGAGGATCATGGGACCCCATCTTGACCAACTAACTTCCTTGTCTAGTTTGTTGCGTTCAATTCTGCCTTAAATGCACGGGCTTTTAGAGGAGGGCACAGAAGATGGAGAAAGGGAGAGAATGAGGTCCCCATTACACACCATGGGCACACCATCGTCACTGCTGAGTGGAGACCTTCCTGTATGGCTATTGGTTCCCCCAGATGAACGTTGGATTAATCCCCCTCAGTCTATGATTGGAAGCTTAGGGGAAGGGCGGGTAGACACTGCTTATGTCTCTTTTACAGATTAGTGAAATTGTTTATTGTGTCATTTTTATTTATAGTAATAGTTGCAGATTTGTATTTTTTCCAGTGGGCACATCAAATATTCAAATATGCATTAACAGTATAGTATTCCCTAAGTTATTGGTCTTGTCACTTCCCTAATAACACTAGAGTATCCCCCACTGTTTAGCGTCATAAACTTTCTTTTTGCCCTTTGTCACATTGTCACATGCTATTTTTATATCTATTAGGTTTACTAATGCTATTATTATCAACTATTGTATAAATTAGAGTGTTTTCCAGTGAAGGTCTGTTGATGATACTCTCTGATTACTTTTATCTGCCTGAAAACATTTTTACTAGAGTCTTCATTTTCTAAGTATTTCCCCTGAGTATATAATATTAGGTTGCCAACTTTCTCTTTTCTGTTTTTAATTTCCAGCATCGGAAGGATAACATTCTTATTGCTGTATTCCCTAGTTTCTCTTGACAAGTCCTTTGCAGTGTTGTTGTCAGTACTCTCATGCTGTTTATCCAGGCTGAGCTTAGCCGTGTGTCTTGTTGCTATCTGCAGCACTGTGTGTGGGTTCATGGATGTCTGTCCTCTAAGGTCTGATGATCCTTTTCAGTCTCTAGGTTTGCGGTTTTCAATGGCTTTGAAAAACTCTTGGATCTTATCTCTCCAGATACTTTGTCCACTCATTTTAATCTGTCTCCATATTTTGTCCTAGGATTCCAACTATATGTGAATTCAACCTTTTTCACTGGATACTTTCCCTTCCTTCCTTCCTTCTTTCCTTCTTTCCTTCTTTCCTTCCTTCCTTCCTTCCTTCCTTCCTTCCTTCCTTCCTTCCTTCCTTCCTTCCTTCCTTCCTCCCTCCCTTCTTTCCTTCTGCCTTTCTCCTACCTTCCTTCTCTTTCTGCCCTGCCCATCCAGTGCCTTTCCTTTTTTTCTGTTTTGAAAACTGACTTCAGGTATGTGTGTATTCTATCAAATGATTTACCTGAGCTACACCCTCAGCTTCTTTTTGCTTTTTATTTGATACTAAGATTTATTAAATTGTCCAAGCTAGTCTTGAACTTGTGATCCTCCCACCACAGCCCCCGAGTAGTTGGGATTAACGGGATTAAGTACCAAGTCTTCCCATCTGTCTTTCCTCTCTTGCCTTTGTTTTAGCATTTCATTAATTTATTTAAGATTCTAATGTGTACAACTACATGAGTAAGCAATGCATATGGAGGTGAAGTTAAAAACTTGTGGGAGTTAGTTCTTTTTTACTATGTGGGTCCTGGAGACCCACCTCAGGCCATCAGGCCTGGTGGCAAGTACCTTTACCCACTGAACCATGTTGCCAGTTCCTCTCTCACTCTCTCACTTCCTCCTTCCCTTCCTCCTTTCCTTCCCTTCTTCTTTCCTTCCCCTTTCCTTCTTTCTTTTTATTTTTATATCTCAGCTTCCGTGTTTTCTACTTCTTTGCCCATGAATCTAATTATCTATCCTCTGCAGCCAATCTGTTACAAAGGACTTATTTGACAAGATTAGGTCTTACACTAGGATGGCAATATTTACATATCCAATCTTCACTAAGAACTGTCTCTTTTCAAATATATTGCCCTTCATTGGCTGTATTTTTAAAAAAATGTTAATATTGGTTATTCCAAAGCCCAAACATACCAACAGCTGTGTCTGAGCCATTGAGCCATTGCTGATCTACTTGCTTTTATGTTTAGTTTCCCAATTACCAATCATTCCTTCTGGGCTCTTTACAAATCTAGTTCTAATTCTGTGCCAAACATTGGATGTAAGCATCTTTAGAAGCTCCAGATGAAGCCGGGCGGTGGTGGCACACGCCTGTAATCCCAGCACTCTGGGAGGCAGAGGCAGGCAGATTTCTGAGTTTGAGGCCAGCCTGATCTACAGAGTGAGTTCCAGGACAGCCAGCCAGGGCTATACAAAGAAACCCTGTCTCGAAAAACAAAATCCAAAAAACCAAATCCAAAAAACAAAACAACAACAACAAAAAAACAAACAACAGCAACAACAAAAAAGAAGCTCCAGATGATGTCCTCTACCAGTGAGGGACTTATTTTAAAGCCATCATCTTAGGCAAGGCTGGCCACCTCATTTTTGCCTGCATTGAAGTGGCTTAAGATTGAGTTTACCTGTTTTTTAGTCATATTTTTCCAAGTCTTCTCATGAGAGTGTCCACCACTGTGCCCCTGGAAGACTGTGGGAAATTTGGTCTGCTGCTCAGGGCTTTGGGACTTTGGTTGTGGTCTCCATTACTGCTCTTCCCAACCTTGGCACATGTCTGGAGAAGGCGTCTGGCCATCTGTTTGAGGCAGATTGCATCTTCAAGAGAGACTTTGTCTCTGAAATTCCATCACACTACAGGGGATTTCAGTGTGTGTTATGAAAGCTTCCTAGGTTCTGATTTCAGCAAATACACTGTGGGAAGAACTAACCAGGTGTTTAGGATGCCTAAATTTTCCAATTGTCCCGCCAACACCACATGACCAACCACTGAAAGCTTTCCTGATTTCTCATCCCCTCAGTGAAGTCCCTCTGTAAGGGCCAAGCCACCACCAACCCATGTGTAGAACTGGCAAACCTTCCACAGAAGAAAACTGTTAGTCACAGACTTCTCATCTCAAAAGACCCTTCCCTCTAGCTTGTTTAACTGGCCTCAATCTTTGACTTTCCAAGCTCTTTAAAAACTACCATTTCTTTTATGATGTACCTGGTTTTGAAAGTAACAGTAGCAGAAATACTGAATTCACTGTTTACTATATCCTACTTAGGACCCCAGAATAAATATGTTTACATAAGTGAATGGCTTTCTTAAAAGGTTATTGTGAAAATGGATGGTTACAGCATACTAAATTATGTAGCTTAGCATTCGTGAATGTAGTTCATTTATATTTGTTATTATTGCAATTGCCTTATGCTGTAAAAATTTCCATCTATTGGTTCTGATTTTTGTTTTAAATGTAGTCCTTCTGTGAACATAAAATTCTGCTTAAATCTCTTAAAGGATCTGAGTAAATTTGTGCTTTTGTTTATGCTTTGCACAGCTTAGTCATTTTTTGCTTCCTTGAAGAATCTTTTGGCTTTCCCCTTTGCCTCTAACAGATGCATCCCATATCTACCATGGAGACCCACAGCAGCTGGTGGGCCCCAAGCCACTGTGGCATGGCAGTGTGTTCTGGCTGGCAGTCCTTGGCAGCATTGGTAGATGAAAGGTGTGTGTAGGTTACCTCCATTTTCAGTGCTAAACAGAGAACATCATACTAAGTGAGGTAACCCAGACTCAAAAGGTGAATCATGGTATGCACTCACTAATAAGTGGATATTAACCTAGAAAACTGGAATACCCAAAACATAATCCACACATCAAATGAGGTACAAGAAGAACGGAGGAGTGGCCCCTTGTTCTGGAAAGACTCAGTGAAGCACTATAGGGCAAAACCAGAACAGGGAAGTGGGAAGGGGTGGATGGGAGAACAGGGGGAGGGAAGGGAGCTGATGGGACTTTCGGGGAGTGGGGGGCTAGAAAAGGGGAAATCATTTGAAATGTAAATAAAAAATATATTGAATAAAAAAAAGAAACAATGGCAACCCTGGGCACAGGTTTAAAGAGCAAGGCAGCCAAGCTCTTGTTTCAGGGGATGCAGTAGGACCCAGAGTTTAAGGAAAGAGAGTATGATGTCAGTTCAGACACAGTTTTAAATATGTGCTCTAGTGTGCTTTCTTGCTTTTTTGTTTGTGTGTTTGTTTGTTTGTTTGTTTTTGACACAGGGTTTCTCTGTGTAGCCCTAGCTGTCCTGGAACTCACTCTGTAGATCAGGCTGGCCTTGAACTCAGAGATCTGCATTCCTCTACCTGCTGAGTGCTGGGATTAAAGGCACGTGCCACCACTCCAAGCTGTCTAGTTTACTTTCTGCTGCAATGGTAAAACTATGAACAAAAGCAACTCATGGAGCAAAGTGGTTGTTTCATCATATTAGAAAGCTAAGGTAGAAACGTAAGGTGACATCTTGAAGCAAAACCCACAGCATTAACACTGCTCATTGGATTGGTCTTCCTGGCTAGGGATATTACCATCTGACACCAGTTTGGCTTTCCTGTATTAATAATCAATTAAGAAAATGCCTCACAGCCTAATCTGATCTGGGTAATTCATCAACTGAGGTTCTCTCCTCCAAAGCAACTTCAGGTTTGTGCTAAGTTGATAGCTGAGGCTAATGATGACAATTATAGTATAATAATTTTGTTTATGGTTCTGAGGTAGACAGAGTTCTGCAATGGAAGGTTCTTGATTGGCCTGATACCTTTAATGGCCTTCTATCCTCCAAGACAGACAGACAAAGAAACACACACATACACACACACACACACCACATATGCACACACACCACCATATATACACACCACATAAACATGCCATACACACAATAATACCACAAGGACACAGTATACACATACCACACACGCACACACACCACACACACTATACACTCACCACACACATCATATACACACCATAAAAAAGAACATACATACCACACACACATATACACATACACCACACACATACTACATACCATATAAGCACATACATACCACACACACATACACACACAACACACACATCATACATATATACACACCATATAGGCACACACATACATACATACACACCACACATATACATACACCTCTCTCTCTCTCTCTCTCTCTCTCTCTCTCACACACACACACACACACACACACACACTCCAAATGAACATGTACATAGCAAACCAAACCAACAAGAGAGATCACTGACTCTCATTATGCACACTCTTTATTGGCCTTGCTGCTATGTCTTCAAGCAGCATGCAATAGAATTCAGAAGTTGCAAGTGATTTGAAGAAGGAATTATTTATTTAGGGTAATTCTTTCAGATTGCTCTTTGATGAATTGAGGGCTTTGGTTGTCAATAAGTCAGAAGGATGAAAATGTTAAGGAAGTAAGCTAGGAGCTCCTCTTCGTCTCCTCTACCATGCTCTTCGGGCATGATATGAAAACCTTGTGCATTTTAGTTTATACTTAAAAGTTCCTTCTCTGTAAGACATCCTGTCATTTATGAGCATTTATTCATTATACTGTGCTTTCAATGAGTCTTATGTTGTCACTAATGAGCTATTCAACCCAGCATCCTATGAACTGGGTCACCCAAATCATCTCCACTCTGTAGACATGGGAACAGACTGAAAGATTAAGAGACATGCCTGAAGGGATACAGCAAGTCAGAAGAAAAGCAAGTCAGAACTTATGAGGTCTTGATGCTCAGTCTCATGAGTGGTAATAAATGTTTTATGATCATTTTAAGATCATACAAAAAGAACTTTCCTACTAAGGCGATGCTAGAGCAATACTGGAAAATCACATTGAGAGATGGCAGAACCAGGGGATTGGCAGAAGCAGTGGCTTCTGGGAGGGAGGTGGAGTGTATGCATTAGGACTAGGGGATCAGCGGGCTCCCAAGGAGGGGGTGGTGTGTATGCATTAGTGAGATCAGCAGATCCCACAGTAAAGGAAGGAAAAACTAACCATGGTCCCCATTCCTCCTACATTTGGGGTTCAATAAGACCCAGCTTCCACATTTACACTTGGATTTTAAATCCGACTGCTTGTAAGCAAAGGCATTCTGCAAGCTTTTCTTTGAAAGGTGATTTTGAATGGATTCATTGATTCTTTGAAATGCGTACCATGGCTCCTCTGACTTTGAACACATTGTCATAGGTCCCAGCAGCCAGGCTAGAAAGGAGAGAGAAGGACTTTCATTTGAAGCTCAGTAAAAGAAAACTTCCCCAACTCAAATCCAGAGTTTGCTTGCTCCAAGCAAGAGCCTGTTATTACTTTGGTCAGCCTTCCAGAGGAAAACAAAAACAAACAAACAAAAAACCCCAACCTATTCACTCATTAACAAATGTGCTGGGCCTGGTGCTGGGTCCTAGAGAAAAAACTCTTGAGCAAAGGATGGTAAGAAACAAATAAAATCATGTTCAAAGCCTTTGAAACAACTTGTGTTTTGTAAGCACATTAGCCACTTGGCCTGTGCTTGGTGGCTTCCTTCCTGGTCGCATGTGCCATTGTGGCTTCAATGTGGCAACGAATCCTGTGATTAACTGTCTATGGAAAAGGCTACAACAGAAACCAACCTAATTTTAAACCCTTTAAATGACAGCAAGACACTGAAGCGCAACAAATGCAACCAATCAGAGGGTTTTCATTAACCACTCTTGCCGGGAGGAAATGGTGACTGTAGGAAAGAATAGAACCCCTTTGGGCTTAGACCACTTATTCTGCTGTAGATCGCAGGCCTGCAAAGCTGGAGGGATGACCACACAGGAAGAGGAAGAGGAATTCAAAAGGGCACTCTTCTGGGAAGTGACTCATGCCCAGAGTACCAAGCATTTTCTCTGCTTTATTCCATGGGTGTCCTGGAGCCAAGTAGCAGACAGGACCAAGTGAGTAAGGCAACGGGGGTATCAAGGCAGTTGTCCAAGGTGGTGTCGAGGGGTGATTTGGGAGAATTTAAGAAGGGTAAGATTATATTGTGGCTATTTTCTTTTTCTCTAAGTGCTTAACTCAATTTTGCAAGGAGACACCACTGACGATTTTTTTTCTCACATCCAAAAGAATAGGAAAAAACAACTACAAAATAAACCAGTGGCCCCATTTCCTTCCCTTTTCCAAAGAATAATAGCTTTCTATCTTTTGATGTGCTGATTTAATAAAAATAAAGTTGCTTTATTGCAACTCATGTTTTGCTGGTGGCAGTAATCAGTTTCATCAGAAACCAGATCTTCTCTTCTCTTCTCTTCTCTTCTCTTCTCTTCTCTTCTCTTCTCTTCTCTTCTCTTCTCTCCTCTCCTCTCCTCTCCTCTCCTCTCCTCTCCTCTCCTCTCCTCTCCTCTCCTCTCCTCTCCTCTCCTCTCCTCTCTTCTTCTCTCTCTCCTCTCTCTTTCTCTCTCTGTGTCTCTCTCTCCCTCCCCCTCCCTCCTTCCATCTCACTCCCCTCTCTCTCTTTCTTTCTCTCTGTCTCTCTCTCTTTCCCATACACACACATGTACATGCACATATAAGCACATATATACACAATACATATACATCTGTACACACACATACACACACACAAGCGTCAATGTGGGTGGGTATCATCAATTTTGAAATATTTGATCATTTCAATGTTAATTTTCCAAGAAGGACAGAATTTATCTACTTCTCTACCACATTTCAAAGAGTTTCATTTATGTCTTAAGATAAGTAAAGGAAAAGAGGAGGTTTAGAGAACTGGACGTATAGAGCTGAACTCTGTTGCAACCTAAAATTAATTAGTCCCTGTCCTGAATTAGCACCAATCTAGAAGTTAAGAACAAAACCCTAGCCACCTGCCAGCTCTATTATTCCTATTGGAAACCCATGGGTACAGAGACTACGGCCTGGCTAAGGAGACACTGCAATGGCCCTGTCCTGTTGAAACACACCAAGGCTCTCAGTTTTAGGATTTAGCTGTGAGACACTTTCTTCTTCATGACTGGGAGGAAGGTGAAACAAAGCCTTGTATTTAGTTTTCTCTTGTAGAAATGTCTTAAAAATCCTCTACCCTATGTTCAACCTGTTTGTGTGTATAAGACGAGGGAAGGGGTCCATGAGCCTGTGTGTATGACCTCATGTTATAGGTGCACATGTGTGTGGGTGCATGTGGAGGCCACAGTACAAGCTTCTTTGATGCATGGATTCTCGTTGGCTGGAGTTTTCTAATTAAAGGTCATAGGCTAGCCAGCAAATCCAGGAACCCTTCCTCAGTTTCACCACCCAGAATTGGAACTGCAAACATATCACACTGGGCTAAGCCTTCTTATGGAATTCTGGTGATCAAACACAGATCCTTACACTTAAGAGGTGGACACTTAGCTGGGTGTGGTCTTGCCCTGAGGTCACCACTCCCTTTATTATTCCATTTAGCATCAGGCTTTTATTTAAACCTCCTCATGGTGCTCCTTTTCTCCTCAAACTGTACATTTTATATTTTTCCTTGTTCAGCTTGCTCCTTTTCATTATAGATCAGCATAAGATTGGCCATTAATAACCAAGTTACACACCCATTACTAGGTTGTTTTGAAATCTCCTATGCCAGTATCATTAATCCAAAACTCTTAAGCTTAGCCTTAGGCATATTTTTCAGACATCAGCAAAAGCAGCCACACCATTTACCAAAATATCCCAAGAATGATTTCCAGGCCACTAATATTCTCCTCTGAAACTTCTTGTGCTGTGCCATCACACTCGACACTGCTCTCAGCAGCACTGTCTTCCACACTCCTTCAAGTATGGCACACTGAGCCCCACTTAGAATGTCCAACTGCATTCCTGATCCAAAGTCCTAAAGTATACATTCTGCTAAGAAGCATAGTCAGACCTATCATAGCAATACCCGACTCCTGGTACCAAGTTCTGTCTTAGTTAAAGCTCTAATGCTATAAACAGGCACGATGACCACAGCAACTCTTTCAAAAGAAAGCATTTAAGTGGGGAGTGCTTAAAATTTCAGAGGTTTAGTGCATTATTGTCATGGTGGGTAGCATGTAGACATGTAAGCAGACATGATGCTTGAGAGGTAGGTGAGAGTTCTATGTTCAGAATAGCAGGCAGGAGAGAGAGAGAGAAAGACAGAGAGAGAGAGAGAGAGAGAGAGAGAGAGAGAGAGAGAGAGAGAGAGAGAGAGAACAGAGCAGAGCAGAGAGCCCTTGGTGGCTTGGGCTTCTGAAACACCAAAGTCTAGCCCCAGTGACATACTTCCTCCAACAAACCCATACCTACTCTAAGAAGACCACATTTCCTAATCCCTCTTAATGTTGAAGCACTGAAATATATGAACTTACTGGGGCTATTTCTAGTAAAAGGAGTCCAGTTGTTTGTTTTTGAAATGAAAAATGTAGGGGTAAACAGAATTCTTGATGGCCTTTCCACTGGTCTTTCCTTGTTTGGGCATTGGTTCATTCCCTTATTGTTACTCTCTCTACAATTTTATGAAAGTCTAATTTATGTCAGGATCTAAGCTGGGAAATGCATTAAAACTGAACAGGGAGGTCCAAGGCAGTACACATATGACTACTGTTTTATTTCACTTTCTGTCAAATTACAACAGAATACACAAAATACATGAAGCTGGGTACCTTATAAAGAAAGGAGTTCATTCACTTAGCTTATGTTTTGCAGGCTGAAAGTTCAAGATCCAGCAGCTCCATTGATCAGGCCTCGAGAAGGCACCTGCTTTCCTGGAACAAGCTTGGAGATGAAGTACGATTGCAATGAATTTAGTTCTTAGGGTGTTAAGGCAAATGATTGCCTTAAATTCTATGTGATTCCCATTTATTGGAAAAATGTGCCTGCTGTGACCAGTAGCTGTAGTGGCTCCTCTGGTTTGCATGTGGTTTGTCCTTCAAAGTCTTCTCTGTTGGAAGCTGGGTCCTCAGCATAGCAGTGTCCTTGAGATGGTGGAGTTTTGAAGATTTAAGGCTTACAGGAAGATAGTTAAATTAGTAGGAATATTGTCACAGAATCATGGAAGGGATTGGTGCTGGTCCCCAGAGTGACTTAGTTCCTGTGAGACTGCATTGTCATAAATGAGCAAGCCTGAGTCTTGAATCTTCCTGATTTCCTATCATGACCCCATTGTGATCCCACTGACCATGAGGCCTTACCAGAGCTTTGATTGATGGATCTGACCTCCCAGCCTCCTAAACAGTGAGCTAAACAAACTCCTTCCTTTATAAATTACCCAGCTTCAGGAATGTTGTTGTAGCAATGGAAAATGGACTGACACAGTAGTCTTAGAGCTGATCAATTTATAGATTTCCTAGTAAGCTTTCATAATTGAATGGAAAGAGCAACTATCAATTAGGTGTCTACTGAGTGTCACTTCCTCTCCCAGACTTTACGAGGACTCTATGACAGAGGCATGTTATGGAAGAGGGGGTGGTAGGAAGTGCAACAAGCTGACTCTCCAGTAGACACAGCCTGTTGCATGGTGAATGTCAAGCTCGAGCATCTACTGGCCTCCTCCAGGCCATCTCCTCTACACCCAGCTCTGCATCTTTAGGGTTTCCCCTTGGAATTTAGTCCTCCACCCCACCCCCGAGACAGGGTTTCTCTGTGTAGCCCTGGCTGTCCTGGAACTCACTCTGTAGACCAGGCTGGCCTCGAACTCAGAAATCTGTCTGCCTCTGCCTCCCAAGTGCTGGGATTAAAGGTGTGCACCACCACCGCCTGGCCTTTCTGGAATTTAGTGGAGATGAAGCACTCCATTGTTGCTACCCAGAAGCTCTCACTGTGTGTACTGGTCTTCCCCCCTCCCTTTCTCCCTCCCTCTCTATACTTCACCAGACAGATAGATGGGTTCAGAAACATAACCGTCCTGTGGTTTGTTCTGGTTAGAACCTTAAACACTCTTAAGTTAACCATTAAGGCAGTAAAACGTTCAGCCTCAGAACTGGCTGGGATCATGCTACAATGTTGTCTAATTGTCTTTTTCTTTTTAATCCTCACTCCTGTGCTGGAGAACCTGTTGACTAACTGTGCTGGCTTAGTCAGGTGGCGTCTCAACATTGGGCTCCAGTAAGCAGGATACAGTGAGGGACACCATGGGAAGAGGAAGCGCACAGAGGGAAATCTGAACCAGCGGCAAAATTGATAATCATTGTCTAAGAGACAAGTTGTTATCATTTGCACCAGGGAGCCGGGCAACTCCGCAGCCGTCTGTGCACAACCTGCCAGGAGAAAGTGATCTCCCAGCATCGCTTTCACTTCTGAGCACTGAGGTGAGATCTTCTTCTCTCTGGAGGGGAACAGCTAGGAGCACACAGGGTATATGATCAGTGGAGCAGCTGGGACAGAGGTCTTCAGCTGCCATTTGCACCAGGGAGCCAAGTGCAGACCCTGACAGAAGAGAGTTGGTCTTCCAGGAGTACAGACACAGGCTTACAAGCCCACAGGAGGGACAAGCTCCAGCCAGAGACAGCAAGACCAACCAGCACCAGAGATAACCAGATGGTGAAAGGCAAGCACAAGAACCCTACCAACAGAAACCAAGGCTACTTGGAATAGAACCCAGTTCTCCCACCACACCAAGTCCCAGATACCCCAACACACCGGAAAGAGAAAACCTGGATTTAAAATTGCATCTCACAATGCTTGTAACCTAAAACATCCAGGAAATCCAGGACACAATGAGAAGACCAATCCTAAGGATTATAGGCATAGAAGAAAGTAAAGATTTCCAACTTAAAGGGCCAGTAAATATCTTCAACAAAATTATAGAAGAAAACTTCCCTAACCTAAAGAAAGAGATGCCCATGAACATACAAGAAGACTACAGAACTCCAAACAGACTGGACCAGAACAGAAAGTCCTCCTGGCACATAATAATCAAAATACCAAATGCACTAAACAAAGAAAGAATATTAAAAGCAGTAAGGAAAAAAAGGGCAAGTAACTTATAAAGGCAGACCTATCAGAATCACACCAGACTTCTTACCAGAGATGATGAAAACTAGAAGCTCCTGTGCAGATCTCATACAGACCCTAAGAGAACACAAATGCCAGCCCAGGCTACTATACCCAGAAAAACTCTCAATCACCATAGATGGAGAAACCAAGATATTTCATGATAAAAACAAATTTATACAATATCTGTCCACAAATCCAGCCCTACAAAGGATAATAGATGGAAAATGCTAACACAAGGATGGAAACTACACCCTCGAAAAAGCAAGAAAGTAATCTTCTTCCATCAAACGCAAAAGAAGATAGCCACACAAACATAACAATAACATCAAAAATAACAGGAAGCAACAATCACTATTCCTTAATATCTCTTAACATCAATGGACTCAGTTCCCCAATAAAAAGAGACTAACAGAAATATTTTTCATGTAAATCTTCAGTTTTATCAGAAAATGTTTGTAATTCCTCTTTCAATTAATTTAGTAATTTTTATGTCTACCATTTTATCTGCATGATTTTTCATGATAATCTTTAATTTTAACATATTTTCTATATGTTTCTTCTATTTTATCAGAAATGTTTTCCATGTAAATCTTTGATTTCATCACAAAATATTTTTAATTTCACCTTCAATTAGTTTAGAAAGCTTTTTTATGTCTTCCATTTTATCTGTATAATTTTCCATGAAATAGTCAATTTTAACGTGTTTTTCTATATATTTCTTGAATTTTATCAGAAATATTTTCCATGTAAATCTTTAATTTTACCTGAAAATGTCTATAATTCCACTTTCAATCAACTTAGATTTATTTTTATGCCTACCATTTTATCTGTATAATTTTCCATGATAATATTCAATTTTAACAGATTTTCTATCTACTTTATCAGAAATATTTTCCATTTAAATCTTCAATTTTACCTGAAAATGTTTATAATTCCACTTTCAATCAACTTAGGAATACTTTTATGCCTTCCATTATTGTATTTATATAAATTTTTCCATGATAATCTTCAATTTTAACATGTTTTTCTACAATTTTATCAGAAATGTTTTCCATGTAAATCTGCAATTGTATCATAAAATGTTTCCACTCCCTTTTCAATTAATTTAGCAATTTTTATGTCTACCACTTTAATTTTCCATAAACATTGTCAATTTTAACGTGTTTTTCTATATATCTCTTCTGTTTGTCCGAAATATTTTCCATGTAAATCTTCAATTTTATCATAAAATGTTTTTACTTCCCTTTTCAATAAAAGAACATGTTTTTCAAAAAAAAAAAAAAAACAGTAAAACTAGACCTTCTGCCTATGGCGAATACCAACCTCTCCAGCATATGTATACTGTGTTCTTTCTATGGCTCAGTTAAAATTGATGTCATTGGCAAGGCAGGCTTTATCAGAAATGAGAAAGTAGTATCATTTTCAGAAAGAAAAAAATTATAAATCTGAGATCTCTTCACTTGCAGCCATAACTTGTAGACTGTGGCTGTTTTTCTCCTCACCAATCCGTATAGGTTGAAGCCGTGAAGAAATTACAGTTCTGGCTCTCGATGTGGCCTCACATACAACCTCAATCTATTTCTCTTGGATATGGTCCACCCAAGCTGCACTACCCCCCTGTCACAGGGGAAGCAGTTCCCAGCAGGACTGCCCTGAACGCCATAAATACTCATGACTCCACCTGAATGTCTATGCAGAGCTTGTGCGGGACCTAAGTGCAGGGAATGTGTCTGTAATTGGTGATATTTAAATACATGTTTTGGACACTCAGGGTGTTCTCTCTCTCTCTCTCTCTCTCTCTCTCTCTCTCTCTCTCTCTCTCTCTCACACACACACACACACACACACACAGAATTTATAAGGCCTTTTTTTTTCCTAAACAAAAGTTACAAAATAAATCTGGTTGGTTGTTTTTTATTTATTTATTTATTTTTTAGGACAAAATTTTTACTTTCTTTTTTTTTGTAACAAACACTTCACAAATTGTTGATAAATTCATATTTAATAAATACATTCAGTATATTGAAGCAAATTTAATATTAAGAACCTCAGTTCTATATCAAGAGTAAAACTACCTATGATCCGATTTACAAAATGTCCTTACCCTAGTTTCAACCTTCCATCTTTCCTGAAGACTAAGATCTTTAAGTTGTTTTGGAAGTTGCCCCTGCCTCCCATTTCTGAGTTTCACTTGCTTGTGCTCCTTTAGAATAGAGAAACTGTTAAACTCTCTTACTTGGTTCCTTATAATTTAGGGTTAACAGAAATATAGAAACTGTATGTAAACTAGATTGAAATGACTCAAAGGTAAATTTTAAATTAAAATGTTTCCCCAAAGCAGACTATAAACACAGAATGCAGAGAAGGGAACCTAAAATAAACTATATCTGAAAGCAATCATTTAACTATATGACCAAAAATGTCATCATCTAGACCAAATTAAGAAGGGCCACACCCGGCTCATCGCACATTGTACAAAGCTGCCTGCACAGCAGATGCTGAGTCTCCTGGGGAAACAGTATGTGTGGGCTCAGACTTCGGACTTAAAAAGAGAGGAGAGGGTAGGGAGAAGGAAAATGTCTGATAGATGCAGTTTGTTGGAATAATTTGTTAACGAGAACGATTCTGTTCCTTATCTGAGACGACTGTGGGCAGTGTGTGGCACAGGGAGAGGTTTGGATTCATTCTTCTCTTTTCAAAATGAGAGTGTTTTTCTTCGTGTGCTTCATGTTTAGGCATCAGGATGCTGGGGTTACATAAATTAATTGTATCCTTGCGGCACTGACGTGAATGGGTTCTTTAGGAATAACACGCTGGAGGAGGCATGGCCCTCTTCCCCTTACCACCCACACTATGTTATGAGTAGCACGGAGTATTTAAATGCTTTGGCACAGAACTCGAGTAAAGAGCTGATCTTGAAAATACCATTATCATTATTTATTTTGAAATTGACACCCGGCTCTATTTTAAGGCTTACACCCAGTTTTATCTATGTCTCAGATAATCCAACTCATACACAAGAAGGGGCCCCAAATATTTTTCTTTCTTCAACACAGACCTATATCTTTCCATTTAATTTTTGGAGGAAGGAAAAGAGAAAAGGTGAAAAAAAACCATGGATCCAGAAAAAGACATCAACAGAGGAATGTTGTTTATTATGATTGGACGGTTTCTATTGGCCCAGTCGGATCGCTTAATGTTTTATTTTGATTGAGCAGATATCACTTTGCCAAACATAATTCTTACAATTCAGCTTTTCAACCAAAAAGAAATGACCTTTCTCAGCAGATGGTCTCTTGCTGAAAGTGTCATTACCTGGCAAATAATAACTCTGTTACTGTAAAAATGACCAGGGTGATATTACACTTAATACTTGTCTTTGAAATTCCATCTTGGCTGAAGCCCACAGATTGGCTAAGTATGTTCATCTGGTAGTACAAAGAATGGGGTGAGAAGCAGTAGGGCCTCAGCCTCGGGGAAAGTGCTACCAGCTATACCTCTCCTTCTGGTTTTACTCTAGTATTGGGGTGTATGGCAATTGTTAGTTTAACACTACATATGTTTGTGAGGGGATTTCAGAGACAATTAGGGGAGATAGAAGGATCCATGGACGTGGGCAGCACTACTCCGTGCTTGAGGACGGTATAGGATGGTAAGGCAGAAAGCCAGCTGGCTTGGAGCTCCTCTCTCTGCTGAGTCCTCTCAGAGGCTAGCTGTCTTTCTCCTTCATACCCTGTCTGCCATGATGGAAGGGCTCTCCTGGAACCACAAGCTGAAATAAATCCTTCTAGCATTTTTGTCTAGGGTATTTCGCCACTGCAAAGCAAAGTCTGGCAAACACACAAGGTTCTTCAAAAAGATACTCTTAAAATGGGATGAAAAAGACTCAGTGTAGCAGTATAGGACAAAACCAGAACAGGGAAGTGGGAAGGGATGGATGGGAGAACAGAGGGAGGGAAGAGGGCTTATGGGACTTTCGGGGAGTGGGGGGCCAGAAAAAGGGAAATCATTTGAAATGTAAATAAAAATTATATCGAATAAAAAAATGGGATGAAAAAGAAAATTTTCTGATTACCCTCTCCCAAACTTTGATTTTTATCATAGTTGTGAACAGGTACCTTGTCACAGTCAATTCTCTCTTCTCAATAACACTCCCTGGTAAAACTCCCCATAGTTTAGTTTACATTTTTATCCTTTTACCTAGCATTGTGACTATCTACTTTTTTTAATCGGCCATCTCTTTTTTCTGTTGTTGCTTTAAGACATGAGTTGATGGAATGAGCTTTTAAAAGTTCTGGGTTCACAGCCAAGTTCCTCTTGCCCTGTCTGTGAAGCTGGAAACAGAGCTGTGCCTGCAAAGCACTCTTGCCTGCCCAAGGAAGGCTTCTTCTCTGAGCGACGTGGATTCCAGTCTTACTGTCCACGTGCTCTTAATTCCTGAAGTGTGAGGGAACAAATGTGGAATCCTATGCGTGACCATTTCAGGATGAAGTTTGGAGGAAGGATAATAAACAGAAACAGCAGAGGGGGAAATTGCCAACAAAACACCCCAACATCTTTGTAAAACAAGCCTTCTTGTAGATAGAGGAGCTAGTGGAAGATGAAGGAGAAGACTGTTAACCGGCAGGATTCCTCATTAAGGGCAGAGGTTTGGGGGGCAAACCTCTCTTAGTATTGCATGTGTTAGGGGTTAAAAGTAGCAGTCTCATATCAGTAGGCTGCTTGACTCTGTCAGATAGAATGCTTCAGTGTGTTCTTTCAGGCTTGAAGGCCCCCGTTGGCTCATTTATCTGAATAATTAGTCACCAGGGAGTGGTACTATCTGAAAGGATAAAGATTACAAAGTATGGCATTGGAGGAAGAATGTCACTGGGTCTCTTCCCCCCCCCTGTGCCCCCCTCCCCCCCCCCACAGGCCAGCAGATCAGGAGGAGGATTTGAGCTACGTCTCCAGTGTCTTTCCTATCATCAAACCCTCTGAAATCTGTAAGCAAGGCCCCAGTTAAGTGCTTTCCTTTATAAGAGTTGCTTTGGTCATGGTGCCTCTTCACAGAACTAGAAGGGAGTAAGGGCTAACTAGTGCTCTCAAATCCTGTAGCCTAGCACTCACTCAGAAAGTGGCTGATGGCTTAGGGGAAGGACTTTTACCTTGAGCTAGCAAGAACATCTCTTACTGTTAAGCTTTTCTAAATTTCATATTTTCTATTATTAGTTCTTTGAGAATTCTGTACTACATTTTTTTTTATTCTATTCACCCATCCCCTATGCCAAATGTCTTTACATTGGTGGGTACAGGAATGGGAATATGCGTTTGGTCTTTTCTATGGTTCTTTTTGGAATTATTTGTAAAGATATGAGATACAATCTAGGGGTTGCAACATCAGCACTGTTAATCAAACATCCAAGTTCATCCACTGAGGCTATAGTTTAATCTGCAGCTATGTTGCTGTACCCCGCTACTTGGGCCTCGCATGCTCTGTGAGGGCTGCATTTTCACCCACATGGACTCACTGCTTGACTCCGCACGATGCAGCCAGCGATGCTGCTGCAGGACGACAGCGTTTTACAGAATAAAACAAAAGGCTTTAGCTTGGATCGTGTTTTGTTTTTGTTGTCAACTATCATCATTTGTTTGAAAATGAGCTCTCCTGAATTGACTTGAGTCATAGAACCTGAGAGAGAAGGAGAAAGTGTTTAAAATTCTACAGTCATGTTTAAAGTCTCGTCTTCTGTGGTTTACAACAGGGATCTACCTTTGCATCAGTGTTTTATAAAGTGACCGCTGTAACCACCATCACATTTGAACTGATTAATTGTTGCGACTGGTCTTCCTTGCGTACATCAGCTGTGGCGGGAGCAGTGTGACAACGTAGTTTGTGGTCATTCGTAGTGACTGTCAACTTCACAGGACCCAGAATCTGAGACAAGTCCCTGGGCAGACCTGGGAGGGATTATCTGGATTAGATTAACTGAAGTGGGAAAACGGGTCCTAGTAGAGGATGGTACCATGGCCCTGTGGATAAAATGGAAACCCCGAGCTGGACACTAGCCTTCAGGGCTCTTCTTCCTAACTGTGGGTGAGACATGGCCGCAGCCACGCAGTGCTGCCACCTTGCAACCCCTCTGCATAAGTACCTCCTGAACTAAAAGCCCCCCCCCCCATAAATTGTTTTGTCTCTCCCATCAATGATGAAAGTGACTAAGACAATACACAGCCCAGCCCTTTCAGTACAGAAGCACCAAGCCCACTTCCTCTGTAGGTAATGCTGGGTCCTTTACTAAGCCATTAGAATAGAGTGAGACAGAATAAGTAAGTTTATTAAATACAAGTTAAGAGATAACACACACCTTTGACCTAAGTGTGACTATTCTGAGAGAGATGCTTGTATGCACCCAAGATATCATAAAGGCCTCTTAAAGTCATAACTAAACAAAATTATTTTGTGATTACTACAGTTGATAATGTTGGGTCAGTGAGATGGTAACAGTGCTTGCTGACCAGCCTGACAACTGAGTTTGACCCCTGGGACCTACATGGTAGAAAGAAAGAACTGAGTCCTGCAAATTCGTATGGAAGTTGGTTTACTTATTTCTCTGAAATAATCTTCTCCTTGTACATGATATCGTAAGGTGGTTTAGAAGGTGCACTGTTCACAGTCCAGGATGAGAAAGCAATGCTGACACAGTTAGATGCAAGGTCACACACATTCTGGCTTTAAACTAGAGCGGCCCACTTGCTGCTTTAAGTACACTTAGTTCAGATGTGTCTCTAAAAGGGGAATATTGTCAATACTCAGCTTAATTGACACAGTTGTGTTGAGGTTTTTGGCTCTTAGGCAAACACTTAGACGATATCCTGGGGTGCAGGATTCTTTTCCTATGCACCCTTAATATTCCTTGTCATTTTTCATCTGCCTTAGATCCCAGTTCTCCAAATGATCGTTCATGCTTTGAGAATAGTACTCTGATACAAGTTTCATTTTTGCTTTTAATTTCTTCTTAAATCTAACTAAATAGTAGGTACTTACTAAGTCAAATACTTAAAAAGATCAGAAAGAAAAAAGAATGATTCTCCCTCATGTGACTTCCTCTTCTATGAAGTTGTTTATACTGCTGATGCTTGCTGTGCCTTAGGAGCATAAAAACACAGTAGCAGGGCAGGGATAGTTTTAAAAAGCTGAAATCATATTACGTTTATGATTTGCCCATTTCAGTTCTTGATATTCCTAGAATCTTTTCAAGTTAATGCATGAAAACTGTAGCTACCATGCTGCTGTTTACACAGGATTGCACCATAGGGGTGCAATCTCTCAGCCATCTCTCATTGTTGGAGACAGCAAGCTCTTTTTGATTAAGCTCTTGCTCAAAAACAATGCTCCGAAAAGCTTCTTGGTAATCATATCTTGACTCATATATTCACTTATGTATATAGTTAATTCTTTAAGGTGGATATCTGGCAGTGGATAGCTTTGTCTCTGCCACACTGGAGCAGCGAGAATCTTCTATGTTTGTTGCCACTGTATAGAGATGTTCCATTTCTGAAACCCAGAGAGAGAGGCAGAAATAGCCTCCAAGGCTTCAGTTTGCAAAAGCTTAAAATCCTTAGAGGAATGAAGTAAAGTCTGGTCAGAAGAAATGCATGAGAGGCGCATCATGAGACTGCAGAATTTCTGTTTTAGGTTAGGAAAAGTTTCTCTGGCATGATAGGGGGCAGGGGAGGGGGACACTAGATGTGTTTGTGAGGTCCTCATCGCTGACCATTGCACTGTACCTCCCAGATTACACTCTTAGAGAGCAGCCAGTCTAGGAGAAGAGCATGGGTAGACAAAAACCCAAGAGAGAAGTGTGGTGAGTCTCACAGGGACACCTCTGCCCAGAGACAGTCTGGCCAAGGTCCTAGGTCTTTCTCAAGCAGGGGCATGGTAAACTATTCCCAGGATTTTATGCTCAGCATGATGGGAAAAAAGAAAGTGGCACTGCCTGACAGTGACTTGGGGGCATCACAGTGAGCAGAGCAGAGCCCGTTCTGACTTGTGACTATGCTGATGACCATGCTCTTTCCTACGCCTCCAAACCTCTTGAGAGGTTAGCAGCAAGAACCTTGATTTGAATGAGATTGACTTTCTACAAGTCAACAAAATACCAGAGGTTGGTTACTGAGACTCCTATCTGTGCTTTAGAATGTATACTGACTGCTGTAATGTCATCTTTTTCCTGAAGATTCTTCCGTGTTACACTTCTACAAGCAATGTAATTAAGTGCATGGTCAACGGGATGTTCATTCCAACTCAAAGGTTTCATTAACTAGATGACTTTGGAATATATGTGTGCGCTGACATGTACATATTGATATATTATGTTAAGAGAAAAATGGTTCTCCTTGTTTAAATTTGTCCTTTCCTGGCCACCAGTGAGCATCTTCTCATATACTTGCTGCTTGTTTGAATTTTGTTCTCTGTCGAATGCTAATGCAAATCTGTCCTTATTGCTTGATAGCAAGCTCACCTTGTCTTCTACTCAAAAACTAATTAAGTTACTAATAGTTCATCCTCAACTAGTTACTGCAAAGAAGGGTGGATATGTCTTTATCTTTGTTCCTTAAAGTTAATTTTTGATTCATTACAAAAGTCAGTTTTTAGGGTTTCAGATTCCATCATTGATTGAGATATTTCCTTTTTTTTTTTTTTGGTTTTTTTGGTTTTTGTTTGTTTTTGTTTTGTTTTGTTTTGTTTTGTTTTGTTTTGTTTTTTCCGAGACAGGGTTTCTCTGTATAGCCCCGGCTGTCCTGGAACTCACTTTGTAGACCAGGCTGGCCTCAAACTCAGAAATCTGCCTGCCTCTGCCTCCCAAGTGCTGGGATTAAAAGTGTGCACCACCATTGCCTGGCTATTTCCATGTTTTGTGAAAGATATCATGTTTTCTTTTTTAATAAAAAAGGAATTATGTCTCAAAAGATCAATCATGGTATGCACTCACTAATAAGTGGATATTAGCCTAGAAAATTTGGAATATCCAAAACATAATCTACACATCAAATGATGTCAAAGAAGAACGGAGGAGTGGCCCCTGGTTATAGAGAGACTCAGTGCAGCAGTATAGGGAAATATAGGGAAGTGGGAAGAGGTGGATGGGGGAACAGGGAGAGGGAAGAGGGCTTATGGGACTTTTGGGGAGTGGGAAGCCAGAAAAGGGGAAATCATCTGAAATGTAAATAAAAAATATATCGAATTAAAAAAAGAAGGAATTATGGTGGGATGGCATGGGAAGGAAAGACATCAAGAAAGGTCTTCAGGGTTTTTGTTTTTTGTTTTATGTTGTTGTTTTTGACAATTTTGGGGTGGGCATTACTAGTGAAAAATTATACTTTAAAAAGATTTCATTGGTTTCTGAAGTCAGATTCAAACAAGGGCTGAGGACAAAATGTTGACTCAGTTGCCCTTCTTTGAGTTCCTTCCAGTTCCCTTATCAACCCTGTCCCTCGATGTGTGTGTTGTGTGATGTGTGTATTATGTAGAGACAGATGTTTGCACAGAGGCCAGAGGAGGCTGACAGGTGTCTTACTCTATCATTGTTGGCCTTATTCTCTTGAGAAAGGATTTCCTGACTAACTCAGAGATATGTTGGTGATCAGCCAGTCCCAGTAATTCTCCTGTCTCCACCTCTTTGTACCCCTACCTTAAGGTACAGGCTTGTGACCGTGCCCATGTCTGGCTTTTTACACAGGCTCTGGGGGATTTGAACCCAGCTCCTCACACTCACAGGGCAAACACCCTCCGAGCCATAACCTCAGCTCTTTCCACTAGTTTTAAGTTTGACTTACAAACCCATTTGCTTGTGTTGTTTTATTGAGATTCTCGGGGGGGGGGGGCATGCTCTCTCTCCCTGTCTGCTGATAAATTTCATATTTCTGATATCCTTTTAAAGCTTGTGATGCACCACTAACCAGATCATGATCCACTGAAGCTGTGAGTACTGCTGTGGCCTCACAGTTAAAAAAGAACTCTGCGCAGCAGCAGCAGCAGCAGCGGCTGGTCCAGAGGAAGGGCCATCAGCAGTAGAACCAAGCAGACAGGGTCCAGGCAGACCCGGCGCCCACGACCACTGGCCATCGCTGGCCAGCCAGGCTGCAAGCAGCGGCGGATTTACGGTGCCTTTCACCACACAGAAGCCACATCAGAACTCTGCCTCCCGCCAATCAGTTACGAGGGCTCCATATTGGTTCTCGGTCGCCAGAGAAATCAGACTGAGGTACGCAAATATAACTCGAGACCAACATCGAGGGGGTCTAAGCCCGACGGGCGTTGGCCTGCACCCAGGCCCTGGGCTGATCGGGGGTCCACCGGGGAGCAAACCCGGCCAGGAGGTTTTTTTCCTCCCGGGCCAGCGCGTGCACCACCACCATTTTGCCTAAGGGAAGCCAGGGAGACCTAGCAGGCAAAACCAAACCGGCTAACAGGCATAGCAGGGGTCTCAGACGGTCAGGCCCTGGACTGCCCCCAGGTCCTGGGCTGCTCGGCCGGCCATCTGTGTGCCGACCCAGCCAGGAGCTTGTTTGCCCGGGCCAGCGCGCACCGCCGCCATTTTGCCTACGGGAAGCCAGAGAGACTAGCAGACAAAACCAAACCAGCTAACAGGCATAGCCCAAGGCGGACAAAGCAGGGGTCTCAGACGGTCAGGCCCTGGATTGCCCCCAGGCCCTGGGCTGCTCGGTGGGCCGTCTGTGTGCCGACCCGGCCAGGAGGTTGTTTATCCGGGCCAGTTTGCGCACCACCGCCATTTTGCCTACGGGAAGCCAGAGAGACCTAGCAGGCAAAACCAAACCAGCTAACAGGCATAGCCCGAGGCGGACATAGCAGGGGTCTCAGACGGTCAGGCCCTGGACTGCCCCCAGGCCCTGGGCTGCTCGTTGGGCCATCTGTGTGCTGACCCAGCCAGGAGGTTGTTAGCCCAGCAGACTCTCCCAGCACTCTCAGGGAACTCGCGCACGCCACCATCCTAGCCACCTGACACACCCAATTAACACCCACAGCTGAGGGGAACTTTGCACCAACATTGGCCTGCCAGGCTTTTGCCTAGACTCAGGGCCTGAGCAGCTAGGCTAGCCTTGTGTGCACCAACCCGGTTGGGAGTTCTGCTGCCCAGATCAGCCTGGGCGGCAGCACCTCATCTCCAAGTCCTGCAAGTGGCTAGCTGGGTTTCCGGGCGGCCAGCTGGGAGAAGTCAGTGTGCTCCAGTGAATCCAGCGGGCCCCAGCGGGAGCCTTCGGGTGCCTGCTTTGGGATCTGAACAGCCTGGGCAGCAGCACACTGTCTACAAGCAGTGCAGGAGGTAAGCTGTGCACCAGAGGCCAACTGGGAAGGGGCAGCTTGCACTGGTGAGTCCAGCACTGACAAGACAAGCTAACACCAGTGAGAACTAGATGGCAAAAGGCAAACGCAGGAACGTCACTAACAGAAATCAAGGCAATATGGCAACATCTGAACCCAATTCTCCTCTACCAACATGTCCTGGATACCCCATCACACCAGTAAAACAAGATTTGGATTTAAAATCACTGGTCATGATGCTGGTACAGGAACACATGAAGGACATACTTAAAGAAATTCAGGAGAAAATGGATCAAAAGTTAGAAGCCCTTGCAAGGGAAACACAAAAATCATTGAAAGAAATCCAGGAGAATACAAAAGCCAACAAGGAGGAAATGCAAAAAACACTTAAAGAAATACAGGAGAACTTTGCTCAACAGGCTGAGGTCATGAAAGACGAAACACAAATATCTCTTAAAGAAATACAGGAGAACTTTGGTCAACAGGCTGAGCTCATGAAAGAGGAAACACAAAAATCTCTTAAAGAATTACAGGAAAACACAAACATGCAAGTGAAGGAGCTAAGCAAAACCATCCAGGATCTAAAATCAGAAGTAGAAACAACTAAGAAAACTCAAAGGGAGACAACTTTGGAGATAGAAAGCCTTGGGAAGAAATCAGGGGACAGAGATGCAAATATCAACAACAGAATACAAGAGATAGAAGAAAGAATCTCAGATGCTGAAGATTCCATAGAAACCATGGACTCAACAGTTAAAGAAAATGCAAAATGCAAAAAGCTTGTAACCCAAAATATCCAGGAAATCCAGGACACAATGAGAAGACCAAACCTAAGGATTATAGGCATAGATGAGAGTGAAGATTTACAACTTAAAGGGCCAGCAAATATCTTCAATAAAATTATGGAAGAAAACTTCCCTAACCTAAAGAGAGAGATGCCCATGAATATACAAGAAGCCTACAGAACTCCAAACAGACTGGACCAGAACAGAAATACTTCCCGTCACATAATAATCAAAACACCAAATGTTCTAAACAAAGAAAGAATACTAAAGGAAGTAAGAGAAAAAGGCCAAGTAACATATAAAGGAAGACCTATCAGAATCACAGCAGACTTTTCACCTGAGACTATGAAGGCTAGAAGGTCCTGGGCAGATCTCATGCAGACTCTAAGAGAACACAAATGCCAACCAAAACTACTATATCCAGCAAAACTCTCAATCACCATAGATGGAGAAACTAAGATATTTCATGACAAAACCAAGTTTACCCAATATCTATCCACAAACCCGGCCCTAAAAAGGATAATAGGAGGACAACACCAATACAAGGAGGGAAACTTCACCCTGGAAAAAGCAAGATAGTAACCTTTCATCAAACCCAACAGAAGTTAAGCATTCAAATTTAAAAAATAACGTCAAAAATGATAGGAAGTAACAATCACTATTCCTTAATATCTCTTAACATCAATGGACTTAATGCCCCAATAAAAAGACACAGACTAACTGACTGGATATGTAAACAGGACCCTACATTTTGCTGCTTACAGGAAACACACCTCAGTGTCAAAGACAAACACTACCTTAGAGTAAAAGGCTGGAAGACAATTTTACAAGCAAATGGTCTCAGGAAACAAGCTGGAGTAGCCATTTTAATATCAGATAAAATTGACTTTCAACCCAAAGTCATCAAAAGAGACCCTGAGGGACACTTCTTGCTGGTCAAAGGAAAAATACAAAAAGAAGAACTGTCAATCCTGAACATCTATGCCCCAAATGCAAGGGCACCCTCTTTCGTAAAAGAAACTTTATTAAAACTCAAAGCACACATTGCACCTAACACAATAATTGTGGGTGACTTCAACACTGCACTTTCCTCAATGGACCGATCAGGAAAACAGAAACTAAACAGGGACACAATGAAACTAATTGAAGCTTTGGACCAATTAGATTTAACAGATATATATAGAACATTCTATCCTAAAACAAAAGAATATACCTTTTTCTCAGCACCTCATGGTACCTTCTCCAAAATCGACCATATAATTGGTCACAAGAGAGACCTCAACAAATATAAGAAGATAGAACTAATCCCATGCCTCCTATCTGATCACTATGGAGTAAAAGTGGTCTTCAATAGCAACAGAAACAACAGAAAACCCACATTCACGTGGAAACTGAACAATACTCTACTCAATGATACCTTGGTCAAGGAAGAAATAAAGAAAGAAATTAAAGACTTTTTAGAACACAATGAAAATGAAAACACAACATACCCAAATCTATGGGACACAATGAAAGCAGTGCTAAGAGGAAAACTCATAGCCCTGAGTGCCTCCAAAAAGAAAATGGAGAGAGCATACATTACCAGCTTAATGACACACCTGAAAGCCCTAGAACAAAAAGAAGCTATTTCACCCAGGAGGAGTAGAAGGCAGGAAATCATCAAACTCAGGGCCGAAATCAATCAAGTAGAAACAAAGAGAACCATACAAAAAATCAACAAAACCAGGAGCTGGTTCTTTGAGAAAATCAACAAGATAGATAAACCCTTAGCCAGACTGACCAAAGGGCACAGAGAAAGTATCCAAATTAACAAACTTAGAAATGAAAAGGGAGATATAACAACGGAAACTGAGGAAATCCAAAGAATCATCAGATCCTACTACAAGAGCCTGTACTCAACACAACTGGAGAATCTGGAGGAAATGGACAATTTCCTTGACAGATACCAAATACCAAAATTAAATCAGGACCAACTAGACCATCTAAACAGTCCCATAATGCCTAAAGAAATAGAAGGAGTCATAGAAAGTCTTCCAACCAAAAAAAGCACAGGACCAGATGGCTTCAGTGCAGAGTTCTACCAGACCTTCAAAGAAGAGTTAACACCAATACTCTTCAAACTATTCCACAAAATAGAAACAGAAGGAACACTACCCAATTCCTTCTACGAAGCCACAATTACGCTGATACCAAAGCCACAAAAAGATCCAACAAAGAAAGAGAACTTCAGACCAATTTCCCTTATGAACATAGATGCAAAAATACTCAATAAAATTCTTGCCAACCGAATCCAAGAACACATCAAAACGATCATCCACCATGATCAAGTAGGCTTTATCCCAGGAATGCAGGGTTGGTTCAATATACGGAAATCCATCAATACAATCCACTACATAAACAAACTCAAAGAACAAAACCACATGGTCATTTCATTGGATGCTGAAAAAGCATTTGACAAAATTCAGCATCCCTTCATGCTTAAAGTCTTGGAGAGAACAGGAATTCAAGGCCCATACCTAAACATAGTAAAAGCAATATACAGCAAACCGGTAGCCAGCATCAAACTAAATGGAGAGAAACTTGAAGCAATCCCACTGAAATCAGGGACCAGACAAGGCTGCCCCCTTTCTCCTTATCTTTTCAATATTGTACTTGAGGTACTAGCTCGGGCAATTCGACAACATAAGGAGGTCAAAGGGATACAAATTGGAAAGGAAGAAGTCAAACTATCATTATTTGCAGACGACATGATAGTCTACCTAAGTGACCCAAAGAACTCCACTAGAGAGCTCCTACAGCTGATAAACAACTTCAGCAAAGTGGCAGGTTATAAAATCAACTCAAGCAAATCAGTGGCCTTCCTATACTCAAAGGATAAGCAGGCTGAGAAAGAAATTAGGGAAATGACCCCCTTCACAATAGCCACAAACAGTATAAAGTATCTTGGGGTGACTCTTACCAAACATGTGAAAGATCTGTATGACAAGAACTTCAAGACTCTGAAGAAGGAAATGGAAGAAGACCTCAAAAAATGGGAAAACCTCCCATGCTCATGGATTGGTAGAATCAATATAGTTAAAATGGCCATTTTGCCTAAAGCACTATACAGATTCAATGCAATACCCATCAAAATCCCAACTCAATTCTTCACAGAGTTAGAAAGAGCAATTATCAAATTCATCTGGAACAACAAAAAACCCAGGATAGCTAAAACTATTCTCAGCAACAAAAGAAAATCTGGGGGAATCAGTATCCCTGACCTCAAGCAATACTACAGAGCAATAGTGTTAAAAACTGCATGGTATTGGTACAGTGACAGGCAGGAGGATCAATGGAATAGGATTGAAGATCCAGAAATGAACCCACACACCTATGGCCACTTGATCCTCGACAAAGAGGCTGAAAACATCCAATGGAAAAAAGATAGCCTTTTCAACAAATGGTGCTGGTTCAACTGGAGGTCAGCATGCAGAAGAATGCGAATTGATCCATCCTTGTCTCCTTGTACTAAGCTCAAATCCAAATGGATCAAGGACCTCCACATAAAGCCAGACACTCTGAAGCTAATAGAAAAGAAACTGGGGAAGACCCTTGAGGACATTGGTACAGGGAGAAAGTTTCTGAACAGAACACCAATAGCGTATGCTCTAAGAGCAAGAATTGACAAATGGGACCTCATAAGGTTACAGAGTTTCTGTAAGGCAAAGGACACCATCAAGAGGACAGATCGGCAACCAACAAATTGGGAAAAGATCTTCACCAGTCCTACATCAGATAGAGGGCTAATATCCAATATATATAAAGAACTCAAGAAGTTAGACTCCAGAAAACCGAACAACCCTATTAAAAAATGGGGTACAGAGTTAAACAAAGAATTCTCACCTGAAGAACTTCGGATGGCAGAGAAGCATCTTAAAAAATGCTCAACTTCATTAGTCATTAGGGAAATGCAAATCAAAACAACCCTAAGATTTCATCTTACACCAGTCAGAATGGCTAAGATTAAAAATTCAGGAGACAGCAGGTGTTGGAGAGGGTGTGGAGAAAGAGGAACACTCCTCCACTGCTGGTGGGGTTGCAAATTGGTACAACCACTCTGGAAATCAGTCTGGCGGTTCCTCCGAAAACTGGGCACCTCACTTCCAGAAGATTCTGCTATACCACTCCTGGGCATATACCCAGAAGATTCCCCAGCATGTAATAAGGATACATGCTCTACTATGTTCATAGCAGCCCTATTTATAATTGCCAGATGCTGGAAAGAACCCAGGTATCCCTCAACAGAAGAGTGGATGCAAAAAATGTGGTATATCTACACAATGGAGTACTATTCAGCCATTAGAAACAATGAATTCATGAAATTCTTAGGCAAATGGATGGAGCTAGAGAACATCATACTAAGTGAGGTAACCCAGACTCAAAAGGTGAATCATGGTATGCACTCACTAATATGTGGTTATTAACCTAGAAAACTGGAATACCCAAAACATAATCCACACATCAAATGAGATAAAAGAAGAAAGGAGGAGTGGCCCCTGGTCCTGGAAAGACTCAGTGAAGCAGTATTTGGCAAAACCAGAACGGGGAAGTGAGAAGGGGTGGGAGGGAGGACAGGGGAAGAGAAGGGGGCTTACGGGACTTTCGGGGAGTGGGGGGACTAGAAAAGGGGAAATCATTTGAAATGTAAATAAATTATATCGAATAAAAAAAAAAAAGAACTCTGCTTCCAATGCGTGGCTCTGGAGCTGGGTGGTGCAGGCTACAGGCACGCGAAGGCAACCCCTCCCCCACAGTCTCTTCTCTTCTCACTTAGTACTCTTGTTTCTTAGCTCTCTTTCTGCTTAGCAGGTTCTATGAATCAGGCAGCCCCGAAATGCTGCTAGCTGTTCAAATAGAGGCCAGGTTGTTCGTCTTCTGCGTGTGAATGCTGCTTTGATGCTGTCGTAAAATGAACTCGCAGACACCCAGAACACTAAGGCATCCTTGGACCCGTCTCAGCTGAGATCAAAGAGGCCCACTGCGTGGAGGCAGCTCCCCGAGGGAGGGACAGTGTTGAAGACTCCTGGCAGGCTGTCCAGGACAGCCTCACAGCCCCACTACCTGTGCCTGCCTGTTGGAGCACAGCCTTACCTGTCCCAGAGCCTCAGATTGAAGACTACATTCTGTGCTCAGTACCATTCTCTGGAAGTTACAACCAACTCTATTACTTTTTAAATGAAACACGAATACCAGTACTTTCAGACACTGTCCCTTTGTCTACTCCTGACAATGTTGTCCTTGGGGTGTTGGTTACCACATTGGAGATGATTTATAATATTGTGGAAGTGAGTACCAGGGTATTAAAATCAATGTCAGCCAAAATCCGTCTAATGCTCACCCGGAGGGTGGAGAATACACATTTATTGTCCTAAAATCACTTTTAACCAGATCCTATGTTCTTATCTAACCTGGCACACGCCCAACAGGAAGCTCATTTAGTCAGTTCCTATTAGGAAATTTCCTATTAGTCATTTCATATCTGCAAGCTGGCTTAGTCATTTTATATCAGGAAATTTCCTATTAGTCATTTCCTACCAGGAAGTTGTTTTTTTCTCTTTTTGTTTCTTATTTGGTTAAGCAGAGGAAGATATCCTTATCTACCTGAGAAAGTTCACTTCCTCTATGGAAGTACAGATTCCTTCCTGAGAGTTTGAAAGCAAGATCACATGGCTCAGGCTACCCGGTCAGGCAAAGAATTCTTCAGTCATGACAAACTATATGCTAGGCTTTCATTTTTATCAGTCTAGGGTCAACACAGGAAAAACCCAAAGATAAAGGCACTCTCCCACATAGAGGGAGGGCTGTCATTTTCTGCAGTAAGGACGTAGAGTATTATGGATCTGTAAGGTAAGAGGGCAAGGCTTTTGTATGGATAAGGTGACATTCTTCTGGGAAAATGAATATATAGCATGCAGAATATAGCATGGCATATTTAACACTGACAAGGAAGGGTTTCAGAATGCAGTGGGATTGCCTGAGGCCGTTCTCCATGCAGGTGTGCAGACAGCAGCAGGCGCACTGGGTTACTGGCAGTGAATGTAGGAAAACAGAGCTGGCTGTTTTTGGCTTCCTGCATGTCTGGTGGAGCTGAATGCATGGGTGGCAACAGAGAAACAAGTATTCTGAAGCCAATGAGCAAAATCCTTCGTTAGTGCAGAAGAGAGCTAACGGCACACAGAGAATGGATATGATTAGGATGGTTCTTGGATAACTGGATGAACTCTCAAGTCACCTCTGAACTGACTGGAATTCCTGGGTCTTCTAGTAGCCATACACACTGTCCAAGGTTTTTGTGAATATCCCCTGGTGTATATAATAACCCTGTGAGATACACAGAATGATACTGCTGTCCTCATTCAAAGGTGAAGGAAAGGAAAGAAAGGGATCTCAGAAGTAGAGTGATTGCTGAGCAGGTTAAGGACTTGGGTTCAATCCTTGACACTACAATGAATGAATGAATGAATGTGTGGAAACTGAGTCCCCAAGGAGCAGAAGGAGTTTCTGAGTCCTAGAGAATGTGACCATGTGAGTGTATCTGAGCCCAGCTCTCAGGCCTGAAACCAGTTCAAAGTTTCTCCTATGGCTTTTGTCCTGTGTGCCTGCAGTCTTCTATCACTAGTGCACTGCCTTTAAGTTCCTGTTGACCTCACTTTTGTAAGAAACAAATCATAATAACTCCATCTCCTCGTGCAAGAATGTTATATATTTTATATTAATTAATTAATGCATATATTAAAGGTTAGAAAATGTTAAAAAAAAACATTATGAACCACCACAAAATAACTGTTCGTATTTCTAAACTATCCTGTTACTTTCGTGAGGTAAGCCTATGCATTTATGTGGATTAATGTCTCAAACATTAAAAAGATCATTTAGTGTACGATGTGACTGTGTTTTAAGTGGACATACAATATTGAGCAAAATCAGGCGGCCCCAGGCTCTTCAGTGGTGTGTGTCCTTTCTGACAATCTAATTTTGCATTCTGTAGGCATGAGAATGTGACTTGTTTTTATCTGGTGTAGCAAGTTTTCTCCATTTATAAACAATGCTGCAGTGCATGACCCGGCGGTCAAGGTTTGCAAATACCCTTACTGTTTCCCTAAAACTCCCTTCCAGGGTGTGAATTGCCATCTGGAGAGCACATATACATTTACTGCTCCCACTAGGAAATCAGTGGGAGGGGGGCTTCGGTTCTCCACTTCTTCCGCGTTCTAGCTTTGACAATGAAACAAAACCCGGAGACCTTTATATAGATGTAGCAGGAGGCGGCCAGAGCACAGTGAAGAAGGAAGCTCTCCACTTCTTGCTTTTGATTAATAATCAAAACAAGTGCCACCCAGCCTTCTTCTCCACTTGCTTCTCTCCAGAGGACTGTCTTCTGTAAATGAAACAAGATCCCTAAGAGGGGACATTAAGGAAGAGTGCCCTCAATCCTCACTTCAAAGGCCTAAGGAAACACCACCAAGGGAGAGTCTAATTCATCAGTGGCCCATGACCATATACCTTCTCCTATAAGCCCTTCATTTTCAACAAGTTAAGTAGGGTTAATCCAGGTCAGCACTTGGGAAGAGGTCTTCTAAAGAAATTCTAAGTAAGCAAAATGTTGTTTGTAATTGCTCAGATGTCAGTCTTGAGCAAGCAGTGTGGGCAGTACCTTGCCAGATACCTGGCCCATAGTGTCAGAAAACAGCCAGCCGCGTAAGAGCTGCTGGGACAGAAACCCTAGTTGCGAACCAGCTCTGTTTGGGTTCTAAGATTTCTTGGAAAGCCAGGGAAACCTTCAACCTGGTCTCACCTGATTTGCTCAGGAGACTGAAACAACCAGCACAGGTGCAGGCACGGCATAGATGCAGAAGGGAGCTCCCCAACTCCTTGTCGCAGTCATCATAAAATGGTTTAAGAGAGCAAGAGGGACTTTCAGCTGGGATAGTCATATTTTACTTTCGGACTGTCAACACAAGCCACACAGAGTGAAGTGATCTAAGCTCGTCAAAGAAAGAGAAAAACATGGGGCACAGTGCATTTCCATCAAGCGCCTGAAATCTTGAGTATTGCTTGCTCCCTGCCCAGTTCTGTCAAAATGCACCCAAACCTCAGTGCTTCTTGGAAAAAATCTCATAAAACTGTCAAAAGATGAAAGCAACCTTTGGTTAGCTAAACGGTCAGCTATAGCAAGCCAGATAGGAGAGCTGGGAAGAGACCCACTGTAGGATGCGAGTTGTGTGTGTGTGTGTGTGTGTGTGTGTGTGTGTGTGTGTGTGCGCGTAGCATGTGTTGATGTTTTGGGGGAGCACTAACATAGCATGTAAATTCAATTTGCAGCCACTACTGTAAGAAATATGGTACTCAAACAAGTACTATTGACTCCAAAATAATAAAAAATACCCCTTACAGTGAAGAATGCTATGAGCTGTGCTAATATTCTCTTACCGTCTCTGACATAAAATAGAAAAGATGCCTGAACTCTGAATGCAGCTAAACGTGTCATCTCAGTTTGTTTATAACTGGGGGGTTCCAGAGAGCCTTGGAAACAAAATACAGCAGATGAATGGAAAGTTTGTAGATACAGAAAGTGGTTTTGTTCTTTACCTTTAAAGAGTAATAAAGATTATGTTGACTTTACCTATAGGAAAAGTTTAAGTACAAATCAAGAATCAAAGCAAAAAAAAAGTGCCGTATAATTTTTCAGCCACGTTTTAAAAATTCATGTGCACATATTCTTAAATATGGGACAGTGTTTTATATCATTTGGTTTAGATCATAACTCAGAAAAATATTCAATAAGCATTCATGAATAAATTATAAATGGGGTGAATGGCAGACTTGAGACAAACTAACTGTGTAACATGGATTAGATGTGAAATGTTCAGCACAAATACTAAGTTTCTAGTAGACAAAAGCTAAATGAGCCAAACGTTGGCTACATACGCCACTATTCATATTTCAGTCACGATTTTTTGAATGTGACACATCAGGGACTGCAGGAGATGTCTCAATCAGAGCAGACAGGGCAGTTGTCTGCTGTCCTTTACTAACTGTCCTGGACAAGCAATGTAACTTCTTTGAAAAGTGTTTTCTTTGGCACAGTGTCTCCAATGACTTCAGTTTCTAACTTAATATTCTTGCTGTCCTAGTGAATGAGTTCCAGAAAACGATCACACCTGATTTCAGAGGTTGAAAGGATGTATTTACTACAGCTACTCTTGACTGTGAGTGTGAATGTGTCTGCGGGGACATTTCTAGAGGGAGTGCTGGTCCTCAGTGTGGCTGTCAGCATCCCACTGCTCTGACAGCCAGCACAGGCAATCCCCTGTCTCTGCTTTCTGATTGCCGTGATATAAGAGGCTCTGCTTTTCTCTTCCTGCCCAGCAACGGTAGACTGAAAGTTCTGACACCATGAGTCAAGATAAATGCCCTCCTCCGTCAATTGTTCGTCTTACAGCCGTTGTGGTGCCCATTTGTAATATCGATAGTGATGAATATGGAAAGGCGGTACAAGGAATGGGGCCTTTGCTTTACCTGCCTATGTGGTTCCCAATTTCGGAACTGGTTTGTGGGAAGAATTTTTAAAAACATGCACACATGGGCCAACGAAGCCCAAGAGAATTGTGAACAGAACTCAGTAGATGATTGTGGTGGGAGCTCAGAAGAGCAGACCGAGCGCTGATGTGAGGTAAGGAGGAAAGGCCATGCTCAGCAGATGTCAAATGGGAGGAAGGACCCCACATGGAATTGGACAAGAGGTTGTTAATATTAGATTTCCCCCAGAGAACTCACCTACCTCGTACCTATTCCTTAAGATCTCATAGGAGATGTGCTTAAAGGTTATGGTCTCATTAATCTGGCAAGGGAAATAAAACGCAGCCCTGAATTTAGGATGGACATGGGCTTGGCTTGCTTCTTTTTTGCCGGTTTATAGTAAGAATCTGGAACAAAAAGCAGAAGAGAATGATTTTTAAAACATCCAGTATGCACAGCAAAGAAGCACAGGCAAAGTCAGAGACATGTCAGGCATGATTGTACAAAAGATTACACTTTCTTGGAAGCACCCACATAGTGTATACTGGGACAGTGGGAAAGATACCCTGAGGGTATCTCAGGGTTTAGTTGGGTCCCATCCATTGCAGGCTCAAAGGTGTAAACATTTTAAATAATTTAGAAGTATTTCCCTTCAAGATGAAGTGCCTTCCTTTAGCCACCAAGAGAAATGGTGCTCCACATTCAGCCATCCAGGAAATCAGTCTCCAGAGTGTGGCTGTCATCCAGGGGCCTGGCTGCTGTCCAAAACAGTGGCGGACACTGGCATGCATGTGATGTTGCTTTTTCACGGGCATAGACTGCAAGGGTTACAAGGTTATGGAGGCCTCATTCGGACTTCAAAGGAAGGCCCCGAGGTTAGGCGATGAGCAGGAGGTCAGATTCCTGCAGCCAGTACTGGAGAAACTGCACAACCTTATAGCAGTGATGTGCAGACCCTAGGAAGTGAAATGTGCCAGGAATATCTACTGGGGAAAGTCACAAGGATGAGCAGAAGTCAGCGCAAGGAAAAGACTGTGTAGGGTGCAAATGCCAAGGCCGCAGGTCAGGGATGCCCTGGCTGATGGGAGCGCACATCACCATGCCACATAACATTACAGAATATTTAATACTTGGTCTTCCATTGATCCTACCCCTCCTTTCTTTGCCCCTATCGTCACACTGGGGTTGAGAATGCGTATTCTACACCACTGTATTTTAGAAACATGTAACTTGTTTTGACCTTGCGGCTGCTCAAAGCTAAGAATTAGCTCTAAGGATCAGAGGAGACTTTGAACTTGAACTTTTGAACAGTTCTGGAAGTCTAAGTAATGTTACAGATGAATGAACTTTTCAGTTTGAGACGAACATAAAACCATTGTGAGGTAGGGGTGAGTATAATGGTATTCAGAAAATCTACTTAGGTATCAAAATGGCAAGGGGCAGACTTGTGGTGGTTGTTCTTGATAGCTTGACAGGTTTGAGGAATTCTTGGGAAATTAATAAAATTCGGTTTTTGGTATGTTCGTGACTGACAGAGTTTCCAGAGATAACTAATTAAGAGGGAATGGCTTACCCTGAATGTATAATATATGGATAGCATCATCCCATAAGCTGGGAGCTCTAGTGGAATAAAGAAGAAAAATGAGGATTCCCAGTAACAGGTAATATAGTCTCAGCTTCTCCCTGTCCCTGTTCCTGTCCCTGTCCCTCCCTGTCCCTCCCTGTCCCTCCCTCTTCCTTCTTTTTCCTCCCTCTCCCTCCCTCTCCCTCCTTCTTTCTCCCTCCCAATCTCTCCCTCCCAGTCTCTTCTCTCTCTCTCTCTCTCTCTCTCTCTCTCTCTCTCTCTCTCTCTCTCCCTCCCTCCCCCTCTCTCTCCCCCTCCCCCTATTTCTCTCCATCTACTGTACCCCTTGGCCACTATACTTTGAACCTCTCTTCACTTCCCATGCCCTGCCTAATCTGATAGAATGGCATCTCAAAACCATGAGCCCAAATAAAGCTTTCTTTCTTTTAAATTTTCTCTTATCTATTTGGTCATGGCAACAAAAATCCTTGCACACTATTGGTTGGTTAAGGACACTTTGATGTCAGATTATTTTCTGGTGGTTTTAAAAATTATACATGAATAAAATGAAAACTCAACTATCATAGAGTAGCTTCTTTGAGACAAGTTTTGGGATACGTAGTATAATATTGAATTATGACTCCCATCTAAAAGAAGTAATCAATACTGTAACCAAACAATTGAAGGTGCCCCATAGGTAGGCACACAGGAATGCTAGTCCTTTTCTCCCAGAAGACATAACTCTAGCCTGTGCTGGTTTTCTCTCAAGTCCTCTTAGGAGGATTAGCTGGAAAAAGACTCATTTCCTTTGATTCTTTCTCAAGATCCTCAGGGGGTGATGGGCTTTTAAAGCATATTAGGACTAAGTAGACTACTTGCACAGAAAATTTAAGTCTGTAAGATTTCCTAGGATAGAAAGTAAATGTATTTTACCACTCTAGTGATTTGTCTCATTTGATGTCACCATTTCTGTTCCTAGGAAGGACATAATGCAAAGAAATAAAGACCTAACAGTAACAGAAAGACTCTCCTATACTGTGGATTTTTGTTCCCTGTCCCTGTACTGTTCAAAGGAGAAAATGTCTTGAAATAAGGAATTTGGTGCCAGCCTGCAGGCCTGGTATGCTCAGGGTTGTATAACAGCATGTGAGTATGGGAGTCCTCGTAGGCTGGAGACTTCAGAACCACTGCCTCCAGAGAAGGCCTCCACAGACACTATTTGGTGTCTTGTGAATATGGAACAGGTGAAACTCTGACCTGTATTTTAAAGTATTTTTATAATGCTGAAAATATTGTTTATTTTTATAAGCCAAATCCATGAAGGAATGAGGAAATGAGCTGTAAATTCTTTTATTTTTACTTTTTTAAGTGTCAACAGGTGACACTGTTCTGTTTAGTTTAGGTTTTAGCTATCATAGGCCAACTGTCTGCTCTTTCCTAGCTAACTTGTCACTATTCATGTTAGTAACCAGACAGGGAATCCTTCAGGACTAGAGCTCAGATCTCCAGGCCCTAAAGCCAACAAATATGGAGTAATAGGAAGAGATTGGCCTGCCCGTGAAATAAGTCAGCTCCATCTTAGTTGATGGAGAAAAGAATTGTATCCATCAAGAAGAATAAAATGGCTTTATTAGACCTCTAATTAAAAAGTTCTTTGTACTTCTATCACAACCATGTTGCCTCATCCTCTCTGATGGTTTACAATTCGATTTATTTCTTTGTAAAACGCAATTTACTTTGGCACTTAAGCTTTGTTTTCCAAAACATATTGTGTCATCTTGTTATTCATTTTTTTAACTCTATCATTTTATTTATGCTTAAAAGAGTTTTAGTTATTTTTAAAAGAAAATTTCTAACATCAATGGACATAAATCCTATTTGTTAGATGTGTAGCCGGAGCTTGTCGTCTGTATTTTTCCCTTCGGATCCCTGCTAAGAAACATTAGCAACTGGCGGAAGAGAAGCCAGTGAAAGGTTAGTGAGGGAAACTCTGAGGAACGCTCTGAGTTTCAAGTGACAGCCCATTTGTCACCAGTGACACCATAGAACAGGAAGAACCCTTTTTATGTGAAAACCTCAAACAGTTGACATTGACGAGAGTTCCCTCAGAAGAATTACGGAGCTCTGTCATAACTGAAAAGGAGGAGGTAGGTTCCTGGAAAGAAGCTGAGGTGAAATTACTCTTCATAAAGACTTTATTAGTCTTCAGGAACATTTGTGCCCCAAAAGGGCATTAGAATACCTCCTATACTTGTGTTGCAGGATTGGAGTCCCAGAAGGAGACATAGACTCTTCAGTTTCCTGAGTATCAGGAATACACAGCACCATAACCATAGACAGCTATAATAGAGACTTGGGAGAAGAGGTGGGGAGAGGAAGAGAAGAAAGGATCATGGGGGGAAGGAGACAGAGGGAGAGACAAAGACAGAGACAGAGACAAAGAGACAGAGACAGAGATCTCTTCAAATCCACACAAAAAGGTACATTTTCAGAGGACTGTAAGCTTATCCTGCAGTTGCCAGGAGGCTGCAAGGCTACAGAAAGGCACGTTTACTTATTAACTCTGTCTCAAGGAGGTAGCTGTGTGGGAGCATAGCCTGATTTTTGGGAATGCAATAAGGAGATGTAAGAAATCTGTACAGAGAATTTTTTCTGAGTGGCTAAAGCATTTAATTTAGCAGCAGATGACCTGTAACTGCCCACAGTTACATCGAACCAGTTACCTGGAAGGAAAGCTGGGGGTAGAACGGACTTAAAACCAAGACAGAAGGTTTTCTGATCAAGGCTCAAAGTTTAACGGGGGTCTCCAAATATATAGGGGGGGACCCTTCCCCCAAAGGCTGGAACTGGTTTAGGTTGCTCAGCAGGTGGCTAGTGCCTCTCAGGAAACTGCCTCTCAGGAAGCAGCAGGTCCTTGGAGAACAATGGGCTTCACCTTGGTCTGAGTGCTCCACCCTAGGTGGAGGGGATTATGGCTAACACAGGAGTTCCCGCTCAAAGTCTGGGAGAGGTCAATGTCAAGTTCCTGCGAGGTGGCATGGCACCCCAATAAGGCTCTCCACAATGACCCTTCTCCAAATTTACTCTCAAAGTTCCTCATGCTGAGCTTTCTTGTCCTCTGCACCCCTCCTCATTGATGATGATGATGATTTTTGCCACTGAGGTAGAGATACTGATTTTTTCTTGTGTGTGTGTGCACGCACACGTATATGTGTGTGTGTATGTATGTGTGTGTGTGTGCATGTGTGTGTTTAGGGAGGGGTCTGCAGAGGAGATTCATCTTGACAGGCACTTGTATGGGGAGAGGATATTATTAGAATATAAACGGAGTTCCATGATATTTTGGTCCAATAAACTCTAAGTCTATGAAATGCCATTGAGGGACTCAGCAAAGTTAGAGAAAGCAACTCCTTACACAGGGAATGAAACCCACACAGTGTTATTTTACAGTGAGGATTCACCATCCAAGGCAGACTGACTTCTCCAGCAAGAATGGTTGAAAGTGAGAGAGGAAGGATGGTAAGAGACTCCAGAAAAACCGAAACTCTGTGCTTCTGTCCCACAGTTGGGTAGGGGGTGGGGAGATGGAGGGTGATACCCTGGGGACTTCCTGGAAATCCATAAGGGTAGGAGAACATTGCAGTGGGATGAATTTTTGAAGAGACTGATCAACAGTCTACAGAGGCAAGAGGAGTTAGGCACTGTAGTGCCTGCCTCTCATATGTATAGGTTGCCAGATGTTGGTACAGAGACCTGCAAGGCCTGTGACGTCATATAGGTGACAATTAGAACTATAGGCCTGTTGCCAAGGCAACATCCGCCATATACCCAGAATTCAATGGCCCACCTTTACCTGTAATTTACGTCATCACCCGTATATAACTGGGTAGCGTCCCCCCCCCCATTTCTTTTCCTTCCTTCTTCCTGCCTGCTACCCCTTTCCCTATCTTAAATAAAGTCCCACATGGAACTGTTTGGCCTGGTGTATCTCATTGTGGCCCACATGGCGGGCAGACAGGTGACCTATGCTGCGGTGTAGGCAGATGACCTGCATATAAAAACCAACATTTTGGAGAGCCATCCAGGAGTAGGCTGTAAGTGGGTCTTTTTTTTTTTTTTTTTAAAGATTTATTTATTATTATTAGTACACTGTAGCTGTCTTCAGACACACCAGAAAAGGGCATCAGATCTCATTACAGATGGTTGTGAGCCACCATGTGGTTGCTGGGATTTGAACTCAGGACCTTTGGAAGAGCAGTCAGTGCTCTTAACCACTGAGCCATCTCTCCAGCCCTGTAAGTGGGTCTTAACAAAAGAAGATAATGCTCGGCTGTTAGGATGAAAGAGTTGGTGAAGATAGGATAGAGTTTGGCGAGTGTCAGGGGGCGGAGGTAGAGATGTGGGTTGTAGTGTAAGGATTTCTTGGGGAAGGAAAGATGAGTTTAGCCCCCTAAGGGCCGCAGCTCTAGCTGCCTCATCAGCTTGGTTGTTTCCCTTAGATACAATAGAGTCATCCTTCTGGTGGGATCTGCAGTGGACAATCCCAATAGCTGTGGGGAGATGGGAGGCCTTTAGCAAGGCTAAAATATGGTTTGCATTAGTTACTGATCCTCCTGTTGTGGTAAGTAACCCGAACTCTTTCTAGGTAGCAGCGTGGGACAGGAGGATATAGAAAGCATATTTGGAATCTGTATAGACATTGAGGGATTGTCCCTGTGCCAGTTGAAATGCACAGGTGAGAGCTATTAGCTCAGCCTGTTGATTAGTGTATACAGGAAGGGCCTGTGCCTCTACCACCTCAGTGTCTGACACTATGGCATAGCCAGCTTTTCTAGTCCCTTCATATAGAAAGGAGCTTCCATCTGTGTACCAAGTATAAATGGCTTGAGGCAATGTGCCCTCCTGTATGTGTGAGGGATGAGGTAATAGTTGCTCTAAAGTCTCAGGAATGAGACAGGGAGTGGTTAGTATTAGGTCTGGGAAGAAGGGTAGAAATATTAAGAGGACATGATTGGAAGGTGAGTGTGGAATCCTCTGTTAGCGCTACCTGGAGAGAAAGAACTCTGGAGCTTCATATTTCCTCTTCTTGCTTTGTCACTGTCCTAACATCTGCGTTCCTATAGATTTCTCTAATAATAAATATTCCACTATATGATCCAACTTTCAAGCCTATTCCTTCTGATCCAAAAAGGCTCATCTTAAAGACTGTTCATGTGGTTAACTCATGTTGTTATCTCTTTAATAAACTTGTTAGCTACAGGAAACATACCCAGATCTACTGCTCATGGATCAAGTAGGCTCCATCCAGATAAGTACATCTGCCCAAGTTCCCACTTTACTACCTTTCCAAAGGGTGGGATTCCTCTGGGTTTCCTTTGGGTTTCAATTGTACATCTTAAGAAAAAATTTCCTTTCTCCCAAATGTACTTAATCTTATTCCCTACCTATACTAATGTGTTCTAGCATCTTGTTAAGTCCAGGCCCTTTCCATATCCAGGACAGCTCCAGAGAAGCAACCTCCAGATGCTCCAATCTCCTCTCAGCTTCTCTAGACACAGACAGCTTCTACTTCACCTGTTCTCCTGACCTATCTTCAAATGGCTCCACAGACAGACCCTGGACAGCAAAGAAGCAGCCAGTCCTCCTGAGACTGGACAAACACCCCTATACCCCTTTCTCTAGGTTCCCCAGAGACACGCCGCCCCAATGTCAGCATGAAGCAGCCAGATCTCAACAACGACCCTATTCCTGCTTCGCCGTATTCACCGTCACTTCTTTTCTTTTTTCTTTTTCTTTTTAATTAAGCAAATATTCTGTCTGAGCTCCACCCCACACCTACCTGGCAATAGCCAGGTATGCCCCGCCCCAGAGATCTGGCCTACTAGAAGAGGGGCTACTTGCCCCTCCTCCCCCTCTTTGCTCTCTCTCTGCTTTCCCACATACTCTCACCTCTCTGCCTCTTGGGCTCTCCCCCCCTCTCCACATGGTCATGGCCGGCCTCCACTTCTCTACCACTAACTCCCATCCCCTACTCTGAATAAACTCTATTCGATACCATGCCTGTGTGTGTGTGGTCCCTCAGGGGGAAGGAGTGCCTGGACAGGGGCCTCCCTGGTCACCCCCTTCCCCCACACTGCCATGCCACACTCTCCTGACCCCCCCCCCCATCTTCTCTTTTTAAGCCCTCACAGCCAGGCCAGGAACATTTGGATCCACAAAGTTAATAGCTTTGGTGGGGTCAAACAGAGCAGTAGCCTAAGACTGGCAGGTGTCACTGAGACTGACACGTGCAGTTGGCTCTTAGCTCTCAGTGGAGGCTCCGCCCTGTGAAGGAGCTGCTGTCATGGTGACCATTGATTAGCTCAGTTGCCCAATGTTCACTTTACCCTTTCTCAAGGGTACTGATCTCCATTTTAAACCTGTGTCATTCCAAGAACAGAGATTCTAAGGAAATTTGTTGAGGTTGAGTGTATGGTTTAGTAAGTCCAATTCCTATGTTCATGGGCAGGTTATAATATTTAGTTAATGCTTTCACACATATATATTAATCTACCCAAACATACTATGTTGAGTGTCTTCTGGAAATTTAGGAAGATTAAGGCTGTTGTTGAGTACATTAATGAGGAACCGTGTGTCTACAGGTGGTCTTGCAGAGAAGTGAGTTTTAGAGAGAGAAGAAAATATCTATATAGTTGAGTAAGGTCCACGTAGAAACTACTTTCCCAGTGCTATTTTTAATTGTGTTACGTTTAATGATTCAACTATTGCAGTGTAAATACATTGAATAATATTTTCCATTTCTTACTGGAAAAAGTATCTAGTAATGATGCATAGTAGTGACTGACACTCACAGCATTGTCACGGAAAGCAAAAGCCCCACTCTGCCAGCAACCCAGGTAAAGCCTTCAGTCCGGAAAGGCAATGCCACTAGCACTGCAGGGAACTCCATTCCAGGCTTTAGACACCTGGGGAGTGCAGAGCTATCTGGACATTTTGTTATCAGTGCTACTGACTGGAAATATTCATAAGTAAACTTAGTGGGTTTTTTTAAACATTTAATTTCTTTTCTTAAAAACAGCATCACCAGCATTTAAGCAGTTTTCCAGGAAAACAAAACCAAGACAAAATTCAATGGACAATGCCTGAGCTACTTCTATATTGCTTTGACCAAAATACCTGACAGAAACAGTTTGAGGAAGTTATTTTGACTTATGGTTCTATCCATTATACTAAAAAAAAGCAGTGTAGACAGTGAGGATGCAGTGTGGGCAGTGGGGCTGCAGTGTGGACAGTGGGGCCGCAGTGTGGACAGTGAGGCCGCAGTGTGGTCAGTGGGGCTGCAGTGTGGACAGTGGGGCTGCAGTGTGGACAGTGGGGCCGCAGTGTGGACAGTGAGGAGAGAGAATAATCAATGTGAACACCTCCTTTACAGCGCTTACAGACTCATTCAGAGAACACAAGTGGGTTTCATTGATCAAATTTAGCTCTAATGGGTTCTGCAGATTTGTTTATGTATTTATTTCTTTGTTTGTTTGAGATAGGGCTTCTCTGTGGTGAAGGTCTGGCTGTCCTGAAACTCAGAGATCTGCCTACTACTGCCTCCTGAGTGCTGGGATTAAAGGCATGGGTCCCCACCACCATTCAACATACCTCTAGAATGACATGTGTGTGTGTGTGTGTGTGTGTGTGTGTGTGTATTCATTCCGATTCATGTGCTAGCTCTACCAGAGCGCCTGGATCCTGCACTTCATGAAGACCACATACCTCTACAACTTTGTAGCCACAAGCCTAGCAAACAGCATAATCCAGCCATCCCTGGCTAAGGACATAGAACTCAGGAGTCAATCCCAAGTCCTTATGAATTTGACTATCTCACTCCAGTGGGAAAGGTTCAGTTGTCATGGTGTTACTGGTACTGTATCCCAACATAAAACCTTGACTGTGAAACTACATTTATACTCCAAACCCTACATATTCTGAGAAGCACTTAAACAAGAATTATAAAACAAATTTTAAGACTGTAGGGCAATTCTCTTGACAGCAGGGCTCCTTCTGATTTCTCTCTTGCTCTGTTTTATAAAGAAACTGTCTTAAAATTTGTGTGAGGAGCTGGAGTTCTCTGACTGCCTCCCAACATGTTATGCCAGGGCTGAGAATAGCTCGTGTAGCACAGTGAACAGATGCTGGGCCTGGCCGTTCTGGAGGGTCCGTATGCTTTTTGCTGGGAAGTCTACTAAGCCCCGTTTTCCTGAGGAAGACCCCACTCTCTGTGGTAGGGTTTGGCCTATGAAAGCAGTTTGAACAGTTGGCACAGACAGAGAATGGAAAGAGTATTTCGGTGCCCTCATGTCTCTAATTTAACTCCAAATCGTGAGTCTTGTACCCCCAGCACAGTTCAATGCTTTCAATGGTAGTGTGATGGGGAACGGCAGGAGAGAACTCAACCTGCCAGAGACACACAGATTTATACCTCATAATAGCTACCAACGTGCTGCAGTAAAATTTTACGTTTCAGCTAAATTACTAATGACTTTCAGGCCCATGCCAGAATTTTAGAGTAGGCCTAGAAAGGATGATGAGAGAATATACTGCCAGGCATTCCTAAGAGCAGTGACTGTGTGTGTGTGTGTGTGTGTGTGTGTGTGTGGTGTGCATGTGTGTGTATGTGTGTGGTGTGCATGTGTGTGTGTGTATGTATCTGTGTGTGTGGTGTGTGTGAGTATAGGGTGTGTATGTATGTGTGTGTGGTGTGTGTGACTGTGGGGTGTGAGTGTGGTGTGCATGTGTGTGTGTGTATGTATATGTGTGTGGTGTGTGTGAGTGTGGTATATTTGAGTATGGTGTGCATGTGTGTGTGTATATGTATCTGTGTGTGTGGTGTGTGTGTGTGTGAGTTTGGTGTGCATGTGTGTGTGAGTGTGGTGTGTGTGAGTGTGGTGTGCACGTGTGTGTATGTATATATGTGTGGTGTGTGTGAGTGTGGTATGTGTGAGTATGGTGTGCATGTGTGTATATGTATCTGTGTGTGTGGTGTGTGTGTGAGTTTGGTGTGCATGTGTGTGTTAGTGTGGTGTGTGTGAGTATGCTGTGCATGTGTGTGTGTAGTGTGCATGTGTGTGTGTATCTGTGTGTGTGTGTGAGTTTGGTGTGCATGTGTGTGTGTGTGTGAGTTTGGTGTATATGTGTGTGTGTATGTATGTGTATGTATGTGTGTGTGGTGTGTGAGTGTGGGGTGTGTGTGAGTGTGGTGTGCGTGTGTATGTGTGGTGTGCATGTGTGCATGTATGTATATGTGTGTGTGTGTGTGTGTGTGGTGTGTGAGTGTGGGGTGTGTGTGAGTGTGGTGTGCATGTGTGGTGTGCATGTGTGTGTGGTGTGTGAGTGTGTGGTGTGTGAGTGTGGTGTGTGTGAGTGTGGTGTGCATGTGTGTGTGTGGTGTATGAGTGTGTGGTGTGTGAGTGTGGGGTGTGTGTGTGTGTAGTGTGCATGTGTGTGTGTATCTGTGTGTGTGTGGTGTGTGTGTGTGAGTTTGGTGTGCATGTGTGTGTGTGTGAGTTTGGTGTATATGTGTGTGTGTATGTGTGCGTGGTGTCCATGTGTTTCATTTGGGACTATTCAACTCATAGTCATCACTTTTGCCATCTTGATTAAATGTAATTATGTCCTGGCAAGCCGTCCTCCTCCCTGTCTGGTGGACGCTGCGTGTCTCTGTATACTGACATAGGTTATCTGCGTGTCTCTGTATGTTGACATAGGTTATCTGCAGGAGTTAGAGCAGGTTTTGTTGCTGCCTTCTGCCCTTACTCCAAAGGTAGCCACATTTTTTGACTTATTGGGCTGCTCCGTGATTTACAAATTAAGGCTCTGGCCCGTGCTGTGCTGACACACTCTCTGCTTGGACCCAGTGGCTCATTGCTTACCCACTCATTACAGCTCTTAGTCCACATTTCCGCTTGGCACAGCGCACTTGGTATTTTGTCAGTGTGCTGGCTTTGTGTCCTGCCTGGGCCCCTGCAGATCGGTGAAAATATCCCCAGTCAGGGAAGTGGGTGGTCAGGGAGCTCCCTCGTCCTCCCCTTCCTACGGACTTTTCTCCAAGCTTGAGGGGAATTCTCAAGCACACACAGACAGGTCCACACTGGCCCCCAGTCTCTGCACTTGTCTCTTCTACAACATGCTTAGAGATCACAAGAAGCGCGAGGTGCCCCACGTGTGGAAGGTGGAGCCGTTCAGCTTCTTATTCTTGTAGCAAGGACACTGACCACTGTAAGTCATCTTAGGACATCCTTGAATACATGAACCCTTGACTCTGACAAGGATCCCATGTAGATGACATTGGCACTCACTGACTTCACAAATGTACAAATATTGAAAATTAAAGTATAGCTTAAATTACCCTAGGCTAAAAGCAAGTTCAATTATTATTATATGTATAATTTGAAAAGACATAAAACCAAGCCAGTGTTTTGAGGTATGGATTTATCCTGTAATGCTCAGCCAGTTTTTATTTTATTTTATTTTTATTTTTTTAAATGAGAAAAGGCCAACATATGTTATTTCAGTTTAACTCTTCCAATTCTTTTATAACATGTACTTTCATATTGGTCTAATAGGATTTAAAAAATCATTCAGATTCATCTTTGTATTTTATAATCATCACTACAGTAATATTGCAAGTAGTTTTTTTTTATACTTTTATCCATTTTTGTATTAATTCATTTAAAACTAAGGAAACCTAAAGTTATTATTGTAAAACTTTTCAGGTCACAGTCATTTTGAAGTATGTCTGATGGCCCAGTTGTTTCTTTACACTGATTCCTGCAAAAGTTCATGTTCTTAGCTTAAGACAGACCTGGAAGTGGGAGACTGCTCTGTCCATGAAGTGATCACCACTTAAGCATACTGAGTAGCTGAGCTCAGATTCCCTGAACCTGTGGAAAATGGTGAACAGGAGGACCCCTGGGACTCACTGACTCACCAGTTGTCTTAATCAGGGTTTCTATTCCTGCACAAACATCATGACCAAGAAGCAAGTGGGGGAGGAAACAGCTTATTCAGCTTACATCTTCAATATTACTGTTGATTGCCAAAGGAAGTCAGGACTGGAACTCAAGCAGGTCAGGAAGCAGGAGCTGATGCAGAGGCCATGGAGAGATGTTTCTTACTGACTTGCTTACCCTGACTTGCTCAGTCTGCTCTCTTATAGAACCCAAGAGCACCAGCCCAGGGTTGGTACCACCCACAAGGGGCTCTCCCCACTTGATCACTAATTGAGAAAATGCCCCACAGCTGGATCTCATGGAGGGACTTCCCCAACTGAAGCTCCTTTCTCTGTGATAGCTCCAGCCTGTGTCAAGTTGACACATAAAACTAGTCAGTACACTAGTCTAGCTGAACTGGTGAACCCCTGTTTCAGTGAGAGCCTATCTCAAAGATGATGCTGGCAAGCAGTTGAGGAACATACCTAAGATCAACTCCAGAGGTTCACACAAACACACTTCTAATCATGCACATGCGAGCACGCATACACACAAAGAGAAAGAGAGAGATTTGAAATTTGTTAGAACCTAAAATTTGTGATTGTATTTCAATAACCATTATTTTCATCTTTTTGCATTGTCACTTTTAAGAATGGCACCCCTCCCCTTCACTAAGGAGGCTTCCACTTCTTCCACATGAGGACCCTGAGATGTAGGTTGACAAAAGTCCTCCTTAATCAGATCATTCAAGTGACCGCATCAATGGTTGAACCTAGACCTGTCTGGGTTGGTTCAGTACCTTTCCCCTTCCGTGCTGTTGCCTGTAATCAAATCACACGGGCACATGACAGAGCCCGGTAAATCATGGGTGGAGAGGAGATCTTTCATTTTAACTATGACTTAATGTGGTACAAAGCAAGGAAAAGAATGGATGTTGAGTCCCACCAATTCATTCCCAGGCTAAGGAGAAAGCTCATACAGCCCCAGCTTGCAACATCCTTTCTCAGATGTTCCTTTCTTCTTCTCTGAACTCCCCGGTCTGTGGGCAGCGTGAGAAGGGTAGCATCTTGCACCCTGACTGGCAGGTACTCTCAGGGTCCGCCCTGATGTGATGGAACCTGGGCTCAAGTCAAGGCTATTGGTGGGGTGGCCTCATGGAGCCTGTGGTTCTGCTCCCGAAGTTTACTCAGCTGGTTTAGCTTTGGCAAAGAGAGAAAGCTAGAGCTCTGAGCCCTTCCTCCAACCACCATCTCAGCTCCCTGGATTTCTTTTGAAACATCCACAGCTTGGTCCAGGACCTACAACTGAGAGATCTCAGTGTGTTCAGATGTCCCTCAACAATGCTCTGAAAATACTAGCTTGAGACACTGATGGTTAGCAAGGATGTTTAAAGCTGTGTTTGGTACTGTTTTTGAGAGGCCTTCACCTCTCAACGATGGATTCCCCAAAGGGAGCAAGGGTATAACTTGGTCTTTTGGTTCCTTCTTTTTTTATTTTTCTTTTCTCTTGCTTCTCTCTTTTCCTCCTTCCCAGTCTTCTTTATTCTCCTTCCAGTTTTCCTCCCATTTTTCTGTGCTGTGGTTTCTAACATGGGGCATGGCCAGGAGCTGCCCTCTGAGAATACAGTCTTTGACACAACTGGCAGAGAGTTTGAGCCCCTGTAGCTCGGCCTGTGATCTGTGTCTTCTGTTAAGCTCTTTTATCCCTTGTCAATAGCTGTTCCCAATAAAATATAAGTTTGATTCCCTAGCCTTAAGAAAACAGACCCTTCAGATTATATATTGAGCACCTATACAGGCCACAATAAATGACCGCAAATGTGAGAGTTTAAAACAAGAGAAAGGGGTGGGGAGAGAGTTCAATTGGAAAAACTGTTCGCTAGGCAAGCAGGAGGCCTGGGCTTTGTCACAAGAACTCAACTCCTGTGAAACAGCCAGGAGGGTACTGTGTGCTTATAAACTCAGCCCCAGGGAGCTAGAGGCAGAGACAAGCAGATTCAGGGCCTCTTTGGTCACCCAACTGTGCTGGATAGTTTTATATCAACTTGACATAGGCTAGAATCATCAGAGAAGGACTCTTATTTGAGAGAGCGCCCCTATAAGATTGTGCTGTGGGGCATTTTCTTTCTTTCTTTCTTTCTTTCTTTCTTTCTTTCTTTCTTTCTTTCTTTCTTTCTTTCTTTCTTTCTTTCTTTCTTTCTTTCTTTCTTTTTGTATATATTTTTTTATTCGATGTATTCTTTATTTACATTTCAAATGATTTCCCGCTTTCTGGCTCCCCACTCCCTGAAAGTCCCATAAGCCCTCTTCCCTCCCCCTCTTCCCCCATCTACCCCTTCCCACTTCCCTGTTCTGGTATTGCCCTATCCTGCTGCACTGAGCCTTTCTAGAACCAGGGGCCACTCCTCGGTTCTTCTTGGACAGACATCATTTAATATGTGGATTATGTCTTGGGTATTCCAAGTTTCTAGGCTAATATCCACTTATCAGTGAGTGCATACCATGACTGATCTTTTGAGACTGGGTTACCTCACTTATAGTATGATGTTCTCCAGCTCCATCCATTTGTCTAAGAATTTCATGAATTGTTTCTAATGGCTGAATAGTACTCCATTGTGTAAATATACCACATCTTTTTTTGTATCCATTCCTCCGTTGAGGGATACCTGGGTTGTTTCCAGCTTCTGGCTGCTCCAAATAGGGCTGCTATGAACATAGTGGAGCATGTGTCCTTATTGCTTGCCGGGGAATCCTCTGGGTATATGCCCAGGAATGGTATAGCAGGGTCCTCCGGAAGTGTCGTGTGCCCAGATTAGTTACTGATAGGAAGGCCCATCCATGGTGCATTTTGTAAGAAAGCAGAGAGAGCAAACCTTGGGGAGCAAGCCCTGAAGCAGTGCTCCTTCACAGCCTCTGAATGACTCCTGCCTCCAGGTTCCTGCTCTGCTTGCTTCCCTAAAGTGGGGCATGGCCTGCCCTTCTTTTGATGATGAACACTGCGGGGGAAGCTTAAACCAAATAGAAACCCTTTCTTCTCCAGGTTGCTGTGGCCTTGGCATTTCAGCACAGCATTAGAAACCCTGACTAGAACACCAGCCTAGCATACTTGGTAAGTTCCAGGCTTGGCGAGAAGCCGTGACTTTAAAAAGAGTAATTTTTAAAAAGGTGGACAGAGTCTAAGGAGTTACACCCACGGTTTTCCTCTGGCACGTAACTTCATACACATATATGCATAGGAGGGGAGGAAGGGAAGGAGAGAGGGAGGGAAGGAGAGAGGGAGAGAGAGAGTGGATGCGTGCTTCAGTGTTTGAAGAGGAGGATTTTTTCCACTTCCTAGAAGCACCTGGAGTTCTCTGGCCTATAGCATCAGTGTTCTGGTCACTGTCTTCCTGTGACAGGCCCCTGTTCCTGTGTGTCTGTTTCCCGTTCCCTTCTGCGAAACTGACTTGTCAGTGGATATAGGCTCTGACCTGCTCCAATGTGAACCCTTGACTCCTAATCAAATCTTTAAAAAACCCTTTTTCATCTTTGTCACATTTGCAGGTTGTTCGGATTAGGATATATACATATCATCCAGGCGTTGACTGCCCAACCTGTGACACATAGGTAAGGAAAAGAGTTCTATATTTTCATGCTATCCAGGCTGCATTATTCTTTTACATTGCTGTGGCAAAATATGGGGCAAAACAACCAAACAGAACAAGGGTGTATTTGGGCTCACGGTTTCAGAGGAACCACGGTTGCATTGCCCCCATGTAGTGGAGGATCCTCATGCTGGCTAGGAAGTAGGGAGTTGATGCTACCACACTGGAGGGAAAGTCCTCTCCCTTGAGTTCATACTCTCTAGAAGTGTCCTCAAAGACACACTCAAGGGTGTGCAACTCCACTCTCCCAGGCAGTTCTAAATCCAGTGGAGTTGACAAAGAAAAAGGATTGAGTCAGTATTCTAGGGTGCAGACAGCGGCATGCGCTGAGGTGACGCTGTTCCTGCTCTCTGGTGCTTTGCTGGGGACATTTCTGTAGGCTGTAATTTAAGTTGAACAGCTTTATCTGTTCCTGTTCTAGCTCCCAAATAATTGACACACAGACCAATTTTCATTCACAAGCTGTAAGCACTGTGACTGGGTAGATATTCATCTACTCTAACACTGTATCCACTTCCAGGCCACAGACCCTTTGTTACTTGCACTTCGAGTCTCCCCTGGCTGGCTCTGCTCCATATGTGACCTCAGGTCAAATGCCCTGGTGACTTGCTCATCATGACTCCTCCTGGATCTTCTCCTCATGGCCACCTCTTCTTTTCCTTCCTCTTCCCCTTTGGGACACCTCCCCCACCCCCAGATTTGGAAGTCCTGCCTTCTCTGCCCAGTCATAGGCTGATCAGCTCTTTATTAACCAAACAGAGATAATTAGGGAACATTATTTACACAGCATTGATATAGGAGATGATTCAATAATCATGACGATGCTGAAGTCAGGACTGTAAATGGATCTCTGAGCATAGAAATCAGTAACTAAATATACAGTGCACAAAACCATCCCCCAACACATTCTCCTGAGGGATTATAGACCTTCAGCAATGTGGGATCAGAGAGCTGAAGAGGGGAATGACTGAGGTCACAGGGCCACTGGATTGGCAGCGAATGTGGGTGTATGCTATCCAGTCCACAGTACTCAGGAGCAGGTAAGGTTCCTCGTCCCTTGGGGCTCCCTAGAACTTCTTTTCCAAAATAGATATCACTGGACAGAATTTTAGATCAGAGCTGACAATACTTTTGGGGGTCCCCAAAAATGTTCTCTTTCCCCTCAGACTTGTGGATGATTATTAAATTGGTCACTGTTCAAGGAAATCTCTTGAACTTGGAAATGCTGGAAATTAAACACAATTAGTCCTTTATACACAGTTATCACGTGCTTATCAAGAATGATATGGAGTAGGTTCTTCTTGGTGGACATAATTCCAGAGCTCATGCAGCTGTCTGTTGATGCCTTCGCAGCTCACCTGCCAGAAGAAGCTTCCTCTAGCAACCCACCCAAAGAAGCCTTCCCTAGCAACACCATCCAAAGGATGAGTGAGCCATTTTCTTTAGGATACTTAGCCAGAACTTGAATCCAGGTTTCTTATTCTTCTTCTCCTTCTCTTCTTTTCTTTTTTCTTCCTCTTATTCCCTCTCCCTCCTTTCCTTTCTCCTTCCCTGCTCTTTGCCCTTTTTTCCTATTTTTTTTCTATTCTTCTTATAGATCTGTCCCCTTCCGTGAAAATGTGATTCCCATGATGACAAGGATGGGGTGTGCCTTTCTCCTCACGAAATTCCCCAGGGCCTTTGTAAATGTTTGGTTCCTTTTAGATAAAGAGGAATGGGATAGGAATGAGTAAGTTCTTGAGTGAATTAGTCTGTCTATGACTGTATTGAGAGAGACAAGAACATACTCGGAGATGCTGCCAACAACATAAAGAGAATCCATGACTTTGGTGACCTGGGAAAGAATAGTAATGGGAATTTTCCTGAAAACCTCCTCTCTCTCACTCCTAGTACCCTCTACTGCTCATAAATAATAGTATAATATTAAAATTAAAAGACTCTTGGTGAGTTTTAAATTTAAGAGAAATACCAGAAGCACAATAAATAAAACCCAAAGTAATTAATGGGTTATGAGTGAAAGCTACTGAAAATATTATATATATTCACTGGAGTCAAATTTCCTGTTAGGAATGATAATAAGTGAAAGAACTGACTTTGATGACTGGCCAGAAGCCACCACTATGGGGATCCAAGTCACTGTGATGTGGGTGCCTGGCCTACAGATTTCAGAATCCTGTGTGGTTTTCCTCAACCAAATCTCTGAAGGAGCCCGTAGAACGGGGTGGGCGTGGGAAATGTGTTATCTATAAAAGTAAGCCACAGAAGGAATTTCCAAGGGCCACTAAAGGCTTCGATTTGAGCTGTAAAAGCCAAGACATTTAGAATAAACTCTTGTAACTTTGCACAAGGGTGATAATATGCATACCCTGCAGCGCGCTACAGGGGAACATGAGCTCTGCCTGCCAGAGGGGTGGAGGGGGAGACAGTGGAGGGGCCCAGGTTCAAAGGATACAAGTGTGACTGGTAAAATTCATTTCTGAATTTGGTTGACTCTGCCCAAATAATTTTTTTCCCTTAAAACACAAGTAAAAATCACCCACTAGTGGTTAGAAAGACACTGTCTACTCTTTTAGTGACAGTGCTAACCATCTGTACAGGTTCATCCACAGATGTGTTTAGCCAAGGTAGCACAATGATACCTTTGAATGGATGGATCAGTAAACAGATTGTCCCCTCCCATCAGGACAAGACCAGAATTTCCTGTAATTGTATCTCGTGTTGATGGCTGGCAGATACAACCCTGAAGACGTCTCTGCATACTGTCTCCTATGCAATGCTTTGGCATTAAAGAGGACTGCAGCAATTCCTAACACTGGGTCTAGCAATAAGAAATTGTATTACTGAACATTTTAATTCCCAGACAGAGAGATTGAAAGTTGACTATTTTTTATTTTTCTTCTCTGCTAACTTTCCACCCTGACTTTTGATTACAGATTAACTATAGCAACTACAAGCATGACAACTTCACCCAAAGGTCCAAAGGTTAAAACACATCAAACATACTGCAAGTTCTCATCGGTCCTACAGTAAATTGCCCTTATACTAGCTCACCGACACTTTGTACCAGCTGAAGATGGGCTTCCAGCCTACCAAACACCAGTGGCCCCATTACTACTCAAACTGGGAGTGAATCTGTTGGGAAGGTAATGAGCAGTGTTTGCTGCATTGGAGAAAATATTTAGAGAGTGATCTTGTCAAAATGTTCCTTTGGATCAAGGGTGGGCTAACCATTTTTTTCTTCTAGTACTTTCTTTACGCATTTGCCCTAACTGCTCTAAAATGATATGGCATTCTGTGTGGTAGGCCAGCTGATCTTGTACTGCAGGGCCCCATGAGGGTCTCCTCCGGAACATCTCCATCTTTCTGAGCACTCCTGCTCGCCTCCACTGTCCTTGTCTCCTTACTTCCTCTTTCTACCTTTTCCCTTTCTTGTTTCTCTTTCCCTCTTTTCTTCCCATATGCTTTCTATTGTTTTTCTTGTCCCTATCTTCTCCTGCAATTCTTTAAAAGTGTAAAAAATTCCTAGCTTACATCTTCTGCAGTAAAGGGCTGGGATCATCTGAACCATTAGCTAAGGTATGATCTGAATGCATTGTGTCCATTTTCCAATAATTACAATTATTCACATATCAATTTCTAATTTAGTGTTAGGCTTTAAGGATGCTTCTTAATGGTTAATAAATACTTCTAAAGGATTATTCATTTTTTAAAATTTTTGTTCTATTGGAAAAGAAACAAAAAGCAACACAGGGATAAAGTGCAACCCTGTAAGATCCTCTGACACTGGGGACAGAGACAAGATAGTTCTGAGATCTTTTTGGCTAATTTGCTTTGCTGAAATGGAGAGGGTCGCTTTCAGAGAGAGACTGTATCTCAAAGCAATAAAAGAGGGGACACAGATTAAAATACATTCCTGCAGTGGCCCCACAGTGCACAGATCTGCTCACTGACACAGTCTTGAGTGTTGCTTGGAAATCTCATGTCTGAAAACCTGCAATCTGCCACTATGTGGAAAGGAAGCAGGTGGAGAACATGGGTGTGACTTCTTAGAGAAGACAGGGTCACCTCCTGTGTCAGTGGGAAAAGAGCTAAGGGAAATCCCACACTTCTTGAGCAGTTATGAGGGGGGGGACTGAGAACTCTCACGATCCATTCTCATTGAAATAATGCCCAGTAAGTCGATCTCATAAATTCCAGATATTGAAAAAGAAACCTTAGCTCTTAAATGAGATGAAAATCCAGTGCATGTTTTCTATTATAGCTGAGGTTTTAGAGGAGACTCTGTTGGTGTTTTAAGCACAGTTAACAGTGATTATGTTTTGGGCAGTCTAATGGCTGAGAATTCAATAGCATTCTTGAGAAGGTTAAGGTCTTTACTCATTTGTTCAAGATTTATAGAGAATATAAAGAAGAAATGCGAAACATTGTGGTACTTAGAGTTTTCATATTACTACTGACTTTGGAAACATATTTTGGAAACATTAATTTGTAATTAAGTTGTAGAATCTGGAGAATTATCAAGCTTAAAAATGCAAAAGAGAGAGTACCCACATAGCAAGCATGTATTGCTTCAAGGATAAGGCAAGAGCAATTTCTTTCTTGAAAAGATGAAAATAAATTGCACGTTGTGTAGCATACATAAATTCATTGATTCATGTGTCTTTTGTCCTGGGTCCCACTTAGGTGTTTCTCAGATTCCCTGTACACAAGGCACTTGCTTGATTAATGGTTGATATGAGCTGGCCCTGCCCAGGTACTGTGGACAGTACCATCACTGGGCTTCTGGTCCTCTGTGGCATAAGGAAGCAAACCAGAATAAGTCATGAAGAGAAAAGCAGTAGGCAGTGCTCCTCCATAGCCTTTCTTCAGTGCTAGCCCAGGTGTCCCTTTCCGAGGGATTGGGAGCAGGACATGCCAGACAGACAAGCCCTTTCCTTTCCTCCCGGTTGCTTCTGGCTGTTGTGTCTTAGCATGGCAATAGAAAGCAACACAGGACACCGTGTTTCATCATTCCGTGCTACTGCACATGCAGAGCAAATGAGATGCATTTATTTGACTGTTTTCTTGCTTATTCATTTCAAAGTGCATTTCTGCGCCATAAACCTCCTCTCTCTTCCTCTCCCACACACAGGTTCTGGCACACTTTAGGACACCATACAAGAGACTGAGTATCACACCTTGAAGCTACTTAGAAAGACTGGGGAAGCCCCTGCCTTGTTCTGTCCAAATAGTTCCCCAAACATCACTGAGGAGACAGTTTAGGTATATGTGATTACTTTTTGATCTGAAATTACCTGTGCAGGTCCAAAAGCACAGGTCCCTAAAGACTGGCGCTAACAGAGAGTGTTCCTCTGGGTAACGCTCAGCTACCCTTGACCCTGTTTCCTTCTCTGATCTCTTCATCTCCTTTCTCCTTTGTGAAATATCAACTCTTGGGCAGAAAATCCTTCTAGCAATCCTTCAGGAAGATTGGGGATAACACCATAGACTCCAGGAATGGGGTTTATTGTGACCGACTCAACTGGAAACTATGGCAAAGGTGAGCATTTTCCCATGGGTGGTGATGGCCAGGGCTGTCCCATCTGTTTCCTCCTTATAATTCAGCCAGGGCGAGTTTTATGTCTGCGGATTGTTTTCTCATGGGGTATTTCCATTGGCAGGAGTGGAAATAAGACTGAGAGATGTGTATCCTTAGCCCAAGGATTCACGGCTAATAAGTAGATATATTTTTCCAACTCAGGAGACAAGCCCCAGCCCCTAGTGTCTGTAGTACTTCATAATGGCTGCTTTTGCGTTCACCACAGATTCAGAAATTACCTCAGGAGTGAATAATCAGAATTCTCTTCCCTGTTTGGATAAGAGACTTGTATTATGCTATGTCTCACACAAAACGTAACATAAATGAGTGTTATGGTTTATCAAACATGAGACTATAACAAAGGGTACACTAGGATTCTTAAGATGCTATTGTATCAGCACATGAAAACAAGTACTATGTTTCCTGCATTTCTTTTCTAAATTTGTTTTTGTTTCTGCTGGGCTTGGATTCTTTTCACAAAAAGGAAATTTACTATATTATCTTGCACATATGTACCAACCAAAGATAAATGTTTACAGCAAACAAGTGAGTGAGGAGATTCCTGAGAATCTTCAGGTTGTTCGTGTCCAAATGTCTATAGCAAACAGTTTCATCACATCCAGAAGATACTGTATGGTAGAAACTGCATCTTTCCAAAGAGAAAAGGCTCTTCCCCAGTCCTCAGAGTCAGATTTCCCAGTAGTCAGGACTATAAGTATGACAACTGACCTTTTTGTATAGCTGTATTAATTTGGTACTCAGTATTTTTAAAGGGATTTCTGTGGGTCAAAATTTATATAATATTTATTGATGAGTGCTAAATTAATCTTTTCATGATCACCATATGCCTATAAACCTGTAACTATTTTCAATATTTTACTTATGTTTTCTGATTATAAGTGTGTGTTTGTATGTGTTTGTGTGTATATGTGTATATGTATGTGTGTTCATGTGTGTGTGTGTGTATGAATATAAATGTGTGGGCAAGCATATGTGCTAGCATGTATGTGTCTGCATCAATAGAACAGGATTATTCTTTGACCACCATTGAAAAGAGCGCTTAGAGACCTCGAGTAGAGATGGCTAGACGATGCTGAAATATTACTCAGAAAAATCTGGAGCCCTGTGAGTACGGCTCATCAGTTGAGTAAGTCCTACTGGAAAAACAGCTTTTCTCTTTCCCATGGGCCAGGAAAGAAGAGTGGGAAACCTTTCCCTTTAGCCAACTAGCTGTTCTTCTTGGGTACAGCTCAACCTTTGTTCTGTAAAATCATTCTGTATCAGCAGTGGCTTAGAGAGCTGAGGGTGGGATGCTCTGTGCCTTGGAGAACTCATCTGCAGGAATCTACAGGTGCGTGGGAAGTCACTGTAACTGAATCTGGTGAGCGAAACTTCAGCGTGATTATGATATAATGGAGAAAGTGTTCCTGGGCCAGGATTTAAGTCTGTATCCCTGGGGCTACCTCAAAGAGACATCTCATATCAGAGCTTCGATTTAGTGAAGAATAAATTCCTGTGAATGATTAGTTCTAGTTGAAGCCTTACTTTCTTAGCATTATTTCTCAAAACACTTATTATTGACCTCTATTTTCAGAGAGCATGTGCTGGGAGTTTGATTGTTCTCTGTGTCCCCATCCTGCTGTTGTGATGCTGTACCATATCTAGCTAGTCTTATAAAAATGTGACATGATAGTGCCACTTCATATCGCATTTGAAAATGGGCACCTATGTGAGCATAAATAGAGCCATTTTCCCAGTGCAGTGAGCCTTACTCATAGGCTGGTGTGTCTTAGTTATTAAAGTGTTTGCCTCATATGCACAAGGACCCGAGTTTGATCCCCAGCACTCACATGCAAAGCTGACACTGTGGTGTGGGCTTGTAATCTAGCATCTGGACACAGAGACAGGAGGATTCCTGGAGCTTCCTGGCTAGCCAACATAGTCTAATAGTTGATCTTCAAGCCAATGAGAGACCTTGTCACAAAGGAGATAGACAGTGCTCCTCAGGGAACCTGAAGTTGTGCTCTAACATCAACACACAGTGAACTTGTACACATAGACACAGACACACAGACACTCCCCTCCCCTCTCCCCACCCTTTCCCCCCTCCCCCCACAAACTTAAGATTTCTTACTCTGTGATTATGGTGGAGAGAGTCACTAAATGAGTTTTTCAAGGATACACAGCAAGTAGATGGCCAACACAGCTTGAGAATAAGTTTTAATTCTTGGCACTATCTTCCCAGGCCATAAATGAATGAAGCATGTGATATTTATGGTCAGTGATGAAGGAAACCTCAAGAAGGCCAAAGGATTACTCAAAAAATTGAGGATTTCTCTGTCTATATGTGTTACTTCTAGAACTGAACATTGGGATGCTCATTCTACAATAGCCATCTTCTGGCTTCATTTTGGGAAAAAAAAACATTATCTGGTGTTTCTAAACATAGGGTAAGCTCTATCAGACAGCAGTACAATGGAAGGCATTTTTAAAACTTTAGGAAATGTTTTGAAATGTTTGTTTGGTGTGTGTGTGTGTGTGTGTGTGTGTGTGTGTGTGTGTGTAACAGTGACTCAAACAGCCCAGGAATCTGAGGAGGTTTATTATGATGGCTCAGACATGCAGGTACAGTGTAGGTACTAAGGATTTTGGTTTCTTCTGTGTGATCATAGAGGTAATAAGACAGGAGATAAGGCTCAGAGAGAGAGTAAAAGTGCCCCCCCCAGAACATCTGGTGGCACACATGTCTCCACCCTGAGTGGCACGCAAAGTAAAGGATCCAAAGTATGGATAAGATCATTTTTAAAATCTGTTTTATTTTTTAAAAAAAAATGAGACAGTGGTATCCAAGTGGCAAACTTTCACATATATGGCTAACACATATACTGCTTCCACATGCTAACACAGAAGGGAGAAACGGTAGATGAATGCCTGTTAAGTCAAAATTGCCTTACAATAAAAAGGACAGTCGACTGGCTAATAAAAAAATGGTCTTAGGGCAAGCAGGGCTGTACAGTGGCCTGCACACTTGTTTTCCACAAGCCTTGCAGCCATGCTGAAAGGAATATTACCTAGGCCACGTATAAACAAGGCCAGGCTGTCTATATTATTCTTTTCTGTGAATCCAGATGAAATTGAAAACGGGAAGGCTAGAATTTTTCTCCAGATACATTTATAGTGCAAAAGAGAAGGACTTCCAACAGGAATCTGTCTGATTTCAAAGCTTCTAGCACATTCTGTTCTGTTCCTTAAGCATCCTCCCAAGTCCCCTGTCCCTGGAGGAGGCTGTGGCCAACTAGAGGTAAGGTCCCAATAAGGTTATTTTAGCAGACGTTTCTCCTCTGCTTTGGAAGCTGGCCTTCCTGTTGCTTTCTCTGTCAAGGCCCTGTCACCCCCACATTGTTAGGCAGGGAAAGGACCACCCCTGCTATGTTGACAAGAAGTAAGCTTCTAATTTGCAACACTTCTTTATATGGCTTGTCAGCTCAGAGCTCCCACCAAAGAAGTATTTCACAACAGCCCTGGCCACCTTATGCCATTCCAGGCAGGGTTATAGTTTTCCTGAGCTACGGTATTGGGAAACCCTTGCAGACACCAGTTCTTTGCCCTCTGTTTTAATGCCACCAGGATTTATCCTCCCCTCCCCCATTTCCTCTCATCTTCAAAGAAGTCATATTATCTTCCATTATATACCAGGCAGCATGTGGCTTTGGGTTACAGAATCAAATAAATCACGATATCCGGAAGTCTGCTTTTTTGGCTGTGCACACACAGACAACACGAAAGGCAGACTTGGTAAACTCACATAGCATGCCAGCAGGCCAACTAAGACAACAACTTTTTCCTTGGTGTATGTCCCAGGACTTATTGCTGAATGGGGAAGAGATTTCTCTCAGCTTGAATGACAAACAACGGTTTTGTTTCTTCCTTGTGTCTGTCCCTCAGAGGACTGCTGCTTCTCCTGTAAACTGCCCAGTGTGTGCCTGAGAAAGATTAGGATGGTCTGCAGGGGTGGGAGACTTTCATCAGAATTTATTACTGTTCAAAGCCTCCATAAAGGCTCTCATTTAACACTGGCCTTTGTATTTCTATCCATGAAAATCGTCCATACCATGACCAATCTGATACATTGTCAGTGTGCTTCGTGGAATATTCCAAACTAGACCACAGCGAACCATCTCCTTGGTGGGAGGAAAGGGGAAGACATGGGTCAGTCACAAAACAGAAGTGGGGTTTTAAATCTGTGTGGCATTTTCTATCCAGGTCAGAGCTTGCTTAGGCCAGCAATGATGGATACTCTGTTTTGACAGTTAAGAGAATACCTTGGATAGATGCTCCGCCACCATGTGGAGTTTGACAATGAACCAAACTTTCAATTAGTCTCCAGGAAAAAAAAAAGTAGGGTCTAAAATGTACAGTCTTTTGTCCCCATTGAAAACCCAACACCTGCCAATTACAACTGCCTATCTAACAGTTATATTCGTGGTTTTCTTTCATGTGGTGAAAATCTTGCTTAGCATCTGTCAGAGTTGTGTTCTAAGAAAAGAAGATTGTATGTAGTCACGGTGTCTTTATAATTCTTTATTTAAAATATCTTAATGTTCATTAAACACACATCCCCGCCTCCACTCACACGCATACACACACCCCTCACTTGCCATCAGTACTAT